>NC_071286.1:66863256-66955638 GCF_943735745.2 Anopheles bellator
CACGTGCCTTGCACGGTAATCAAGTCGCTTAGAAAATAAATAAACAGTCGAAATGTAATTCTGGTCCTTTTTTACTATCAAAAAAGCTTCAAATCTTTCTTTTACTTCGACCGAAATAGTACTAAATATTTCATTATTTATCACAAACGTTTGACGCTATTTTTGCTAACGCTAACGAAGTTCGATTCGCATGGGAATGCCTCCTTTCGGCACGTAGTTAAAGGTGGCGGCTTCGTAAGTGATCGTCTGTGGAATCGTGGCGTAGAAATTGTACTTTGACAGCATTAAAATGAGTCCAATCTTCGTCAGTAAAACACCTTGCCGGAGACCTGTGCAACAGTTGGAAGGAAGTTTTGGTTAGCTCGACACGTGGACTTGCAGCCGTTTGAACACTTACCGATGCAGTTTTTCGGTCCCACCCCGAACGGGTAGTACGCATCGGGTTCGTAATTTTTTGTCTCGTCATCGAACCGCTCCGGAGAGTACAGCTGCGGATCTGGGAAGTACTTCTCATCCATGCTGATGGCCATCAAAGGTATAACTATCTGGGTGCCTTTCCGAATAACAATGTCACTGTCGGGAACTCGATAATCTATCGTACATTCCCGATTCAGTATCGGTAGCCCAGGGTACTTGCGAAGTGTTTCCTTCACGCACAGATCCAAGTACTTCATTTCTTGGATGTTCTCGTACGTAATGGCACCGTGACTACTCTCCAACAGATCGTCGATCTCGCGCTGCACCTTTGCCGTCGCTTCCGGTTGATAGGACAGCTCGTGCAGGGTGTAGGAAATAGCGGCGGTGGAAGTGTCCGCTCCGGCCACGTAGAACAGGAACACGTTGGCCGCACACTGCTCTATCGTAAGTGAGTTGCCTGAATTCTTGCCCTCCTCTCGCCGAAGATCAATGAGCAGCTGGATGAAATCTTTCCGGGAAGTATGATTCCTCTCCCGATAGGAGATCTGTTCCGTGATCACATCCATCACAAACTTGGACATGACCGGGGGCAAACCGTTAATTCCAGTCCACTTCAAAAGACCAGGACAGATGCCGATTCCCGCCGTGCGGATGTTTTGCAAGAAAGTGCCCGAATTGAATTCGATCAAGGCCTCACGGAACTGGTCGTCAGGATTGCCGAGACAGTTGGTGTCGAGCCCAAAAAATACGGACGCAATCACATCCAGCACGTACCGGGACGAGATGTCGCGCACGTCGACGATCTTCTTGCTTGCGGCGAGCGGCTGCAGGCACTCGTCCAGCCTCTTTCCCACATCCAGGAACGTTGGGAACATGTTACGCAACTGTCCGGACGTGAAGATTGGCGTTAGCTTGCTGCGCATACTCTTCCACTGCTGACCGGGAAGCGCGAAGAGGTGGGCCGACAGCGGCTCCCGGTGTTCGTTGCAGTAAATTCCGCGGTCGTAAAAAGACGCGAAGTCGTTCACCATGATCCTCTTGGCGAGATGCGGATCACGAATCAGCAAGGCCGGCCGGTAGAACAGATACACGCCGACGAGACGATCCTGCGTTCGGTGATACAGGTTGTTGATGGCGATACCGAATGACTCTTTTTTCTCTACCACTGTCTGTAGATTTCCGAACGGGATCTGCGGCTTGATATTGGCGATGCCATGGCGATCCCAGTACGAGTAGAAGTACTTTAGCGCACAAAATATGGCGATCGCCACTAACGCGATCGTGTAGACGAACATTTTAACCAAACAGACCGGGCGCACCACACGAGAGCTTTGCAAACACCTAAACCCGGAAGACCATTGCTTCCAGCCAGCGGTGGTACTACACTACCGGTGCCGCACGTCACTGCAGCCTTTTATAGAAGCTGGGATCGGGACAGCAAGCCTTTATTTACCTTCCATCGTAACGTCTGATTATTTTTGACGTGTTCAAGCTAACAGATAGGAAGAAGCGTTCTAATCTGTGCAATGGAATTATTTTCGTAGCTCAGCTAATAGAAATGAATGGCGGATCTTATCACTTAATGCTTATCATCGCAATTGGTGGAAACTGTGCATGTTCCACTGCCCTAGACATGCTGAGCGCTCGTGTAAGTAACTGCCAATAATTGCAGGGCGGGCTGTAGAGTTTTCATCAAACTTCTGTTGCGAGTGGCGCCAAGAAACGGGACTCGGCAGTAAATCTTCAATACGTCACAGTCTGAACCATGCCGGCAGGGCCAACAGGAACCCGCTGTTAATCGACTTCTTAATTGACATTCGAGTGTGTTGAACCTCACCACAAACCGGATCGCAGGTCACTAATATCGGCGAGGACGGCGCTCTGGTGCTGCGTGTACTGAAGCGGGAAAATTCAACCGCAGACGTGCTCGGAGGCCAACCACCACCCGGAGCAGGCGTTATTTGATCGTCCTGCGAAAGGATGCTGAAGCCGGGAGCTGGCGTGCCATGCGTCGAACGCGCCATTTGATTCGTAATCGATACGACCGACTGAACGTCGTAAATGCGCCGAAATGCGATGCGGTTGTAACGAGTTCAAAGCGAGGTCGAGAGCTGCCAGACTATTTGCCGGGGTTTTAGATACTGTAACACGAAAATTTGTCCTGCGAGCGAGATTGTTATCGATCGCGCTACACGGCCGCGAACATAGTTTTGGGAAATTTAATTAGCTTCGCTGATTGCGTGCTTAACTGTTAAAGTTAAAACCAAATCGGATTCGAAGCTGTTTTCGCCACATTTGAAACGCTTTGATCATTTCTTTCATGACTTCATGACTTTCTACGTACAAAGCCTGAACGTGGAGTAGTGCCAGTGGTGGTCATCTTCCCCGAAACGGGATCCATCGTAGAAATGGCACGTGCATTAATGGAACAAAAGACATCCATCCACCGAAACGATATGCGCGACAAACACATACCACATTCCGCGGCTCGACACTTTAAGTAGCGCCTAGCCGGACACCGACGGCGGCGAGTGCTGAAGTTTAGTGTCAATTTCCTACAGATGCCGCTCGGGTCGTTTATCACACGCCAAAAACTTGCCACCGTTATCATTCCGAGGGCATCCAGCCGGCCGGGTAGGAGTGGGGCAGATGTTCCTCCATGACCCCTTGCTGGTGGCACTAGAACACACTGCTCCGAAGCAAGTCGATGATTGATGTTGCCCCGCGACGATTCACAGTGTAGTGGACCGTCCGCGATGACCAACCGAAGCGTTCATTGAAGAACTCTGGCCTCTGTGGGCTACTCTGGGCCCCCATCACGCTGGTGTCACGTTAACTAAACAACTTTTCTATGTTTAATGGCACGGTGGTGGGCATAATAATCGGACTGAAGCTTTCATTCCTTATATGTTGCTTAGTTCGAAGAAGAATTTCTATCTTCAAATTTAGATTCAAAATATTGACCTAATTCCACTTCAGACCCAGAGCATAGATTATGTATAAGAAACCACCTAGCACCTGGCTGATAATGATCGCCCCATGTTAAGGTTCCGTTAAGCGTCACACCACTGTAACCGATTGGATGATGTGAGAATGTATTGCTCGGTTATGTAATGGGCCGCAGTGCATGGCACGGTTCGGCACAGCGAAGCATGTTTGTTTACAACGTACCCGAGAACGAGAAGTGAAAGATAGTGACTAATAGCCGACGGGTGAATTTACGTTGACCACGGACAACGTGCCAGCACTTCTGGCACTGGTTTCAGTCTCAGAGGCACCCAACCGTGAACGCCCCACGCACATCTTCGTACCATTCCGTAGAGTCGCTGTTTCCTCTCTTACTCTCTCCCATATGGAGGCTTTGGGCCGTAGATTAGCGGGGTTCACGTTCCTCAGCTTCTCCCTGCCACCAGTGGGTAATTTAATTAAACTTTGCCTCACTCAGCGTGATGTCTGGCGCAGGGCGGACATACTCACGTGATGTGAATCGAAAGCAGGAGATTAAAAGCGATCAGGATTTGTTTTTTTCTTCACAACCCATCTAATCACCTGATGTGGAGCAGCACGTAGCATAAACCGACGTACCGGTGCCGGTCTACGGAAATTACCATCAATCGGCTAACTAACTTCAAAGTTACCAACAACTCTATTCCGTGACGGAAGCGGTTGCGTTGTTGGGTGGTTATTTTTAGCAAAATAAAAATGTACAAACTCCGCTGTGCCGGAGCGGGCAGGAAAAAATCAATTTTGCTAATTGTGACCCCGACGTGATTTGAACACGCAACCTTCTGATCTGGAGTCAGACGCGCTACCGTTGCGCCACGGAGTCTTGGTTACTGACGGGCGGCCACGAACCGTGTAGCTCGCATGCTGTTTCCTGCGTGCCCGTTGTGGCGTAGGTTATTTTTATATTCCTTGCTCCCTATTGGATAGGAATAGACCACGCAGCCTTAGCGTTGCTGGACAAAGGAGAGTTCCAAGCGGTAAAAAACTAAACATTAAATAGGGCTGAAAACAGTCAGGACGCTCAATTGAACTTTCAACAAGTTTTGTTTCGGAAATTATGATAAAACATTGACAATCAAGAACCGCAGCAACATGGGCTATAGTAAATTCATATCCTTGTTTCGATCCAATATTACGACGTTAGTAAAACGTCATTATAATAACCATCTATAATAGGATAAGATGAAAGTTATAAAAAGAAAGCGTTCTTGAAATAGAAAAATGTTTAGTCACTTTAAATAATGGTCCACTTGCGCCCGGCGTTGTCGTTCGCGCGGCATCCATTTGCTCTCGCTGTGCTCGGTGAAACGGTTCACGGCAAAGTGTCACGCTCTTAGAAGATACCATTAATTATAAGTTTTATTTTGTTCTTTTCCCTTCCCTCGCTGTCTAGGCCACCCCCGTGCCGAATCCTTTCAGTTTGGCTGATAACAGTTTCCGTTCCGTTCGCATTACTGCACGGTTCGCTGTGAGGAGCGCATTTGTCCTTCGTCAAGGAGGAAAAAATGGAGGTTTTGTTGACATCCGGCAATGATATTTAGCTCAAGTATTTTTATTCCTTCCCGCGCCATTCCTAACGGCAAATAACGGCATCGAGTGATGATGGTATTAGCTGCCGAGCGGCAGTGCGTTAGAAGGTGGCCCCAAGGTTCGCGGGAAAATCCTCTTAATTCCCGGGGATAAAATTTATGGAAACAGTTCTGTCGCCACCATTTCGTTTTTTTTGTGCTTTCGTTTCCATTCAAAGCAGTCAGACGCTTTTGGGATGCCCTGCGGGGATAAGCACTGATCCAATTTAACTGCCACAACGTTTGCAGTGCCGGCGACTCTGAAGTAGAATAGGAAAAAGAAATTAATTTAATGAATCTTACGATGAGTGCCTACCTGTGCTTTGTAGCAAAAGGAAACGAAAAGAAGTGCCAGCATCCTGGTTATGGCGGGCATGTTCAACAGATTCCCAACTACCGTATTAGCTTTTTGCGGCGATACTTTTCTTCGCCAATATTCCTCTTTCCCGGGGGGCCATTTCGTGTTATTCTCCGCCAGCACATTGTAAGTCGTCACCCTGTCGATTGGCTTTTGCTTCGTTGAAAAACTCACACTGGACAATGGAAAGCGACACTGACAAGAGGTTGATATCACAGAAATGGATGAAGTGAGTGAAACAATCCCAAATTCTCAGAATGCTCCTTGGCCAGGATCAGCGTTCCCGGGAAAGAGCAGAGAGCAGTAGCAATTCCATCAACACTTACTACATTTAATGGCCATTTACTACACTTTCTCATGTGCAATTTTGACATCCAACCGGCTGCCAGCATCGAGTTTCGTGTGTGCTTTTGAAGAATTGGCATGGGGAACTGTGGCTTGAGCCTCCGAATGGTCGTACCGTACGTGCCAAAGAGGCAGCCGGGTACTCGAATCTCTGCATCATTTGAAAGTCATTAGCTTCACTTCGTTACGGTAAACACGTACGTACCGTTAATGGACATTGAGCTGTTGAAGTGCAGCCCTGCTATTGGGAGTGTAAGGAGGGTTATTCACTTTGAAAACTATACCTCGACCAAATGGTACCACCGATATACCTTTGGCTCTTCGGCCATTGGGTACCATTCCAGCAGTCCTGTAACGGTGGCCAGCAATCACGGCTAAATTTCCAATTTTATTGATTGGGAACCATCGGCCTCAGCGATCCATTCTTCCCTGCTGGACCATCAAAATGTTATACGCTTGGGCCAGTGCGTCAGCTAAATTTAGTGCCAATAAACCGTTGTTGTGCGTTCGAACCTAACGAATGTTCTGTAGGTTTGGGAAAAACCAAGAGACTGTGGTTGAGTGTCGATAAATTTGTCTGCAAAATGTGGGTCAATCTGACGAACCGACAAAAAGGTACACCCTCGAAGCAGGCCAGCCGTCAGAGGTGATTGTTTTGGTAATATTTTATCCCGCGCCGAGGGTTGTTATTTTTCCGGACACCCTTCGCCCACTTTGTACATCGAACCACTTCCATGCTTGATTGGTTGTTAATAAAACTCTACCATTTAATCATTTCTCTCTCTTTTTATCTTCTTCTCTCGCGTTACAAAACACGCTCGTCGCGAAACAGGTCTCGGTCGAGAGGTAAAAAGTAAACCATTGCCACCTTCCATCAACGCTGCTCCAGAGTAACGCGAAGGATTGCATCGAGCGAAACAGTCCGTGGTCCAAGAGAGTGCGGCAAAAACGCGTCCAGCGGAAAACGTCCAACAATCGGCAATCATGGCGGCCACAATGCGAACCGGAGGTAAGTAGTGAACCAGCCGATTCGGTCGATACGTCGGTCGGTCCAAGTGCTGAAACAGGAAGCTGAAACAAACGGTTTTTTTTACTATCCCGGTCCACTCGGGTTTGGGCTTCGGGCGGAGTGATTTCCTGTTGGCAAATCGTTTGTGTAAATACCGTTTGAACGAAACAGAAACAGAGCCCATGGCGACGCTCAGATAGCGTCGGCATCGAAATGGCCACCAACGCCAACGGTGCTGGTGGCCAAAAATCGAAAATATCGATTCCAAACCGTCCACCGGCCCCGGACGGCAATAAAAGGGTTGTTTTTTTCTGCACGGTTGGCGCCTAAATTTCTGCAACACGCTCGACACCGAAAACACGCTCGCCGGGAATCTGGCAGCAGCTATTTAGCGCCCGGATCCGACGATGATTCCTGACCGGACCGGAAACCGGAACGGAGCGAGAACCCCATTGATCGATGATAATGAGCAGGGCCCGGACGCGAATCACGGACGGTGATGATGGTGATGACGGTCCATCGTCGGCGCCGGAACGTGTGACGTTGCCTTTCGCGGTGGCTTTAGTCTCGATTGTTTGCCCTTACAATTACATCATTAATTTTGTTGGCTAGCGCTGGCCGCATTTTTTTCTTCCCTTGTTTGCTTTCCGGTTCATGGTTTTGTGGCCATTCTGGCGGAGGAAGGGCGTGCTGACCGACCGGAAACCAGGAAAACCATTTTGCTCCTTGCGCCGGCGGGTTCGGGTTTTTTTGTGCCTGCTGATTTAGTACGCTTTCAGAGGGCCTGCAAATTTATGGCACCGTACCCGGCGCACGTATACAATCATTCGTGCTTAGTGCGCTTTCTTGCGTCAGATTTGTTTTTCGAACATTGCTCGTAGCACCACCGAATGCAAAGGTGAGCCGAGCGTACGATAGTAAGACGGTATTAGTGCATATCTTGTGCACCGACATAATGCCCAACAGACACGAGAAACGAGAAAAGTGTTGATAAAAATCTTGAGTATGATAAATTAAGTCAATTTTTATCCTTCCACACTCGTGTAGTATACAGAAACTAACATTCACCTCAAACGTGTCTAATCAAATTCAGGTATCACGCCGACTCTTTCTTCATGGAATTTTTTTCACAGAAGGGTGTTTTTCACTGAAAACTGAACCGCAAGAGATATTAATTTTCATTACGGCCCGAATATTCACACGCGATGCAAATCTGTACCGAAAGCGACGAGCCGCAAAAAGGAAATTTTCAAGCCAGCGGCCAAACAACCTGATGAATGTGCTGCCAGCTCACATCAAATCTCATTAGGGACGCAGTGTTCCATTTTTCCTTCGACTACCGAAACGGCCCGGGCAGCGTGTATTTTGGTTTCCGCAAGCTACGAAAAGAGGTACGGAAAGAGGCATAATTTCTGACACGTTCCGATGTTCAGACCTATCGCTTGCCGTGGCTGGAGTCAGATTCGGTGCCACGGAATAGTGGCGCAACTGGGATTTAAAACTGTTCTGAGAGGATCGTTTGCTTCAAAGCGGTTGCCGGCGGACGGTGTACAGTATCGTGTCCGGGCGCTGACGACGAAACGCACTCGAACTGGTGGCAATAATTTTCCATCCGCTTGTCCGGGAGAAAATTTCTTCTTTTTTCCCTCGCGCTCTCCTCACTAACATAATCCGGAAAGCACAACGCCAACCCGGCTAGGGTAGGAAGCTGCCATCAGTCGGGACGTTGTTGAGCCATAATTAGGCTAATTAATGTTTCACGTAGGGTTTCCACACGCGTCAACCGGCCCCGGGGGCTGGCACCTGGCAAGCGTGGTGGTGACAGTTTGGACGATTTTCCTACGCGCCAACAGTGGCAAGCTTTTCCCGGTGCCTGCTGGTTATCCGTTTGAAGATGGTCTGGTTGTTTGGTCAGCTAAAAGTATCGCCATTAGAGACGGCCAATGTAGCGCCCCGCTTTAAAGGACACCGGATGCCGGTGCGGAACAAGCTTTCACAACAGCAAGCGAGCGAACGTCACTTTGGACGATCCAAAATGGTCGGCAAACGAATCCCTGCTTAACGTGACGGGAAAGACCTGCTAAGAGGATTTCAAACAAAGCCATCCGACAGGTGTGAGGTTAAATGCGACGATTGGCATCGGGTTGATTGTTTGAATCTCTTGGACTCGAACATTAAGCCAATCGGTGCAAGGTGCGGTAGGTTACCAGTTGTTGGGAAAGTTTACTTAGGGTGTCCTGACGTTGGATAAACGAACGTGTAATCCATCAAACCCTGGCCTTAGTATCATAACCTGAACTCGCACAAATGTTATAAAAATGTCGGAAAATTAGGAAACACAATTTGATCAATCTTCAACTAAGTGGATTATGAATCCCTGAGCTCAGGCATAATTCAACCACACATGCACCTACAATTATTGTGGAGTATATTTCATGATAATGTTATGTTCGTTATTCAGTTTTGCCGGTTCGACTCTACGACAGGTACCGAAAACAAAGGATAATCGCCCTCCCCATCAATTAGCGAAGCGATACTCCAGAGGGCGGGCGTCAGAAGGGCTCTACAAATGTAATGAGCCAACGTGAATTAGATTCGAGCGGTTTTCGATAAACACGAGTGCTCGAGGTGCAACTAGCCTCGAGTAATAAATTACCGGTTCACACTCGCTGCAAAACTCGAGGATTGGTGTGCACCGGCAAGACCGCCACAGCATATTGCATAAACGTATGCCAGCGGTGCAGAATAGTTTCACGGACCGCTGGCCCCTTTCACAGCATCTGCAAAGCCGGTGCAACAAAAGTGCGGATCCGGCAATGGCTTGTTAAAAAGGACAACTTTACTGGTGCACGTGTGCGTTGCACTCTGAATCGCTAACTTTCTTCGCCCCGTACCTTCACGATGGCGGATACTTGTCAAACAATTTCCTCCATCTTATTGAAGGTGCCGATGCCGCACCGATAAGGACCGTCACTCATTCACCACCAACAATCACCCTAAGGACGATTCGATACTCTTACGTCTTGGACGGACCGTGTGTTCGAAGGAAGAAACACTTACGTGCTTCAATTGGTTCGCTTTAACTTTTCATGCACGGTGGCAACGGGTGAACTTATTTATGAAAGTTGCACAACAACCGAAACCCGATCCGCTTGCAACGACTGCAGAGGTGGGGCTCCGGGTCGCTCGGGGCTACAACATCATTATAAAAAAGAGGTAGAAAACATACCGACGACGTGACACGACCCGGGGGTTGGACACCTTGCACCAGCACGAACGTGCCACCGACGAAACGTGCTGAAGTTAGTGAAGGGCTGCGAAAATGCTGATTATATGTCGATGCCCGTCTTTCTCCATTGAACCATTGGCTTGGAGCAGGTTCAATGGAGCATTTGCATTTTCTTCGACACTGCCCGTGGGGTGGTGGCAACCATTTCTACTCCACTTTTTTGCCCAGCACGAAGCGGCTCTCTTGAAACCGTCATCTGCATCGTTGGCGTGGCCCAAGACGCTTCATTCAAGCTTTGGTTCGCTTTCTTGTTCCGTCCATGAATCGTCATTTCATCTGCATCCGCTTTGCATCGTTATTGAGCTAATGCATCGCAATGGTAAGAAAGCGTGCGCGCGAGAGAGAGACAGGAAATGCATTCGTATCCCAAATGAAGTTTTGTCGAGTGCGTCTGGGGACAATGGCGGCGGAATGCACACAGGAATGTTGCACATAAAGGCCCATAAAGTGCATCGTGAAGGGGTAACATTGAGTGCGGAAAATGCATCAATCGTAATTCGATTGATGGAGTGCGGCTTGGTTTTGTGGTTGTAAAGGGCCACAAAAGTGCCCGTGTAATGTAAACGCATTTCGTGGAGTAAAATAAAATATCCTTCACCACACCGGAATGACCATAATGCACGGTTCGAAGGATGTCTTGACGGTCAACTCAATAGGTGATCGAACAATAAAGGTACAACTGCGCATGCTAAGCTCAGGTCGGGTTGATCTATCATTCCTAAACTCAAGTATAATTTCGTATTTTAGAACGATACAAATAAATTATTCCACAATTTGAGCCACGAATTTGTGATAAATGGAGGCGCCTGGTTTCTCTAAAAGTCACTCTTTGCTTATGATGGAGACGCCAGGTAGTTAGTAAAAATTATCAACTCAGCATAGTAAATTTGGTTTTTAATCAAGAGTACAAACATAAAAATAACACAAACAAACGAAACTATCATCACCCAGCACCGTGGGTCAATATTGATGATTTTATGAACCATTCACGGTTCAACCTGTTTCGTTCGCCGTCCGAAGGCGGATGCTGTTTGGCAACATTTGGTTTGGTTGTGTTGGTGGCGGCCACTAGTTCCGGTTAGTAGCTGCCTGCTGCCAACGGGGCAGCATCAAACCCGGGGTCCCGTCCCTGCGCCCGTTTTGTTGTCATTCCAGTTCCCTTCGCACTTGCTGGCGGCTGTTCGGGAGTAAAGAATCCGACGACACCAACACACGCCCAACGCGGTGGCTGGATGACTCGCCATTCACGAAGGCACATTGCAGAACCCTCCAGCTCCTCCAGCAGTTGCCAATAATAACACAGCCCGTGGTGGTGGTGACCCGTTTGTTTGGGGCCGCGGAGGGTTGCAGTGGACGAGCCCGAACCCGAACCCGAAATAGCTCATCTGGTTTGTGGTGTGTTGTCCGGTGGTGAAATCCCACCAACCGTCGGTGGTGAATAATTTTCTCACCGTTCAGCGCTCACTGCTCTCACTGGGGTGTGCCGGTGTATTGGTGACATAGCTTCGCTTCGATGCCTCCTAGATTGCTCACTCGCCACAGTGAGAGAGCGAGAGAGAGAGAGAGAGGAACAACCGGGAGAGTGAAAGCAAACAGACAACACACAGCCGGGCGCAGTGTTGTTATTGTTTTGTGTTGGCCGTTTGTGGCGTTTGGAGGCTGCGGTGGGGATTTTTCCCACTTCTCTTGCAGCAC
Source organism: Anopheles bellator (assembly GCF_943735745.2). Classification (NCBI taxonomy): domain Eukaryota; kingdom Metazoa; phylum Arthropoda; class Insecta; order Diptera; family Culicidae; genus Anopheles; species Anopheles bellator. Next base: position 66,874,944 of record NC_071286.1, read on the forward strand.
ACAATCGAAACGGAGTCCTTTCCGGTGGGTCTTTCGACAATTCATCAGAAGCGTTCGCTCCGGGTTCGCTCTCGCAGCATCCGTGCAGTTGGCGAAAATATGGTCCACCGTCCCTGCGCTAGTATTGGTGGCGCATCCTCCTCGTGTGCCGTTTGTCACGCCGTCCAGGCGTCGTAGGCGAACCGAACCGAGCGAGGAACTAGTCGAGCGAGCAGCAGATTGCACAAAGTCACGAAAGTTAATCTTTCTTGCCCAGAGGGACGCTCGGAAGCGTCCCTGGTTCCGGGCGAAAAAGCTGCCCATCGGTTGTGGGCAGCTGGTGATTCACTTTTGCAGTTCCCTTCCATCGGATCAGCGTCTTGCCGCACGACGGTTACTTTGTCGTTACGTTTGTTTGTCCGTAGAAATTGCTCAGCAGCAGTAGCAGCAGGATCCCATCTCAGGTTGCACGCCGAACGGTACGTGGAAGCTTTCGATGGTGAGTTTGAGGCGCTGAAAGTGAGATGACACCGTTGCTCACTGTTTCCTTATCTGTCCCGCCCGTTGCTTACCGCTCGCGACCGAGATCGCTCACGGGATACAAACCTTCTCGGTTGTACGCTTTCTGACGCGGAAGCCATTCGAGCGTGTGTTGTCCGCGTCCGAGTGTCCTCCTGCATCCTGTTCACGTGCGTGTGTGTGTGTGCCGGTGCGCGTGAGTGAGTTTGTTGTCCTCGTCCACGGTGGGGCCGTAGAGTCCCGGCCTGCAGGCGCGTTTAGTGAGTGACGTCACGGCGGTCCGTAAACACGTCCACAGGCGTCCGCTCGTGTTGGTGCTGACCAAAGCCTATCGCCGTCGTCGTGATCGGTGGATGTGAAGAAGCATTTGAAAGCGTGCTGAAGTGCAATTGGAAGAGTCCAATCGAATCCTGTGCGGCATTCAACCAGTGGGTAGGGATGATTGGCGGTGTCTTTTGCAAGCTGTAAGCTTAATATGTTGCCTTACGTTGAGCTTTCGGTGGTGGGTGCAAAGTTGACCCAGCCAGCCCAATCATCGGACGGCGTGAAATGAGACACAATGGGATTAATGGGAGGCGAAAGGAAGTCAAAGCCACGGACGATGGCAAAGTAAAGGAACGCCCGAACCGTCACGTCGCGCGATGCTGCGGGATGAAAAGTTACGCTCTTTTGCCAGCGAACCGGAGCGGAGCATAATTTTCCTGGACCCTGGAGGCTGTAAGGGCCTGTGAGCAGGTTCCTTCTGGGAAGCCCTTTGTTGGCCCATTAGCACAGTGCATTGGTTTCGTTCGTGAGTTCGCGTACAACTTCGCACGGCCTCTGGCCCGGGGCTCTGGTCGTGGTTGTGGCACTGTAAGCGGCCGTTTTCCACTGCCCAGTGAAATCACCGGCCGTTGTGAAGCAGCATTAAGAGCGATTTTTGGGCTGGGCGTTTATTTTCCTTACACCCGGAACATAAATTAGTAATTTTAAGAAAAGCAAGACGGACTTTGTGTAGCTAACCTCTTGATTCCTTCACCCAACAGTGTCCTGGGTGACCTCTTTACGCCACGTAACCGGGCCGTTCTAAAAAGTGTAGGGACTCTTAAAGCACCAACCCACTCGCCGGGTTCATCAGCTCATCGAGTTTGAAGTGCGCTTCACGATCCCCAGCGGCCACGGCAGCTTCGCGCGTTGAATTATTCATAAAAGCTACCGGAACGACATTGAGTGTCAAATAACTCGTTACGCCCCGTCAGTGAGCGCGAAGGTGTGAATCGAAGGTTCCATCCATGTGCAGGATGGAGCAGTGTCACCGGAGTGGTTCGGGCAAAAATGCCAACCCCGCGGCGAGCGATACGCTGGAAAGCGATCACTAATCAAACGTGTCGAACGCTAGCGGGGCGCTCATCGATCGGCGGGGAGCGAAAGCTTCCATTAGGATTATTGAAATCATTAAGGTTCGGCATCTCGCCTCACGGATACTCGACGGAGCTGCCGAAACCGATGGGAGACCACCGTCTGTCGGTAGCTTACAAATAACGCTCCGAGGGTTCGTCGTGCCCGGGAGCCATCTGTCCTGGAGGGCGACACTTCACGCCAACGAAGATTCCACTGTGACAGACCGACACCGGTGAGTGAGTGACATCATGCAAATTGCCTTCCACGCTAAACGCTTCCTGGCGCACGTGCGTGAGGGCTCCATTTCCGCCTTCCAGGCTATCCGGCGAAGAACGTGCGAGGGCCCAATGTCACCCGAAAGCGAGGGAAAACAATGTACGATCCTGCGACAGGAAACCAACACCACCGAACGGCCCGTTTCGTGGAACAAAAATCCAATAACACCACCTGGATGCGTCGAATACGGGCGCCACATGCGCAGGGCCCTAAAGGGATGCCATTGCCGTGCGCGAGGGAAAGGATTCGAACTTGAACGCCCATTAAAGTGTCGCTCAAATTGATTACCACCGAAAACATCATAAATCACCATTTTAAAGCCCCACGAAAAGCGAGAGTTGCTAATCTGGATCCGGGTCTGTGTTTGAAATTAATTTCCATCACTTGGCACTGGTTCACGATTTTGCCCACGGAATCGACACAATCGTTAAGGCACAGGTGGAATGATTTTTATTGCACCACCACCAGCCGTCAGCACCACCCATTCCGTCTCGTCCCGTTCGGATGGCTGACAAAACCATTCGCCGGTCTGGCGTGTGTCCTGGCTGCATTTGTCGAATGGTTGTTGCGTGATGTTTTATGGTGCAATACATAATCGGTTACGCCGTTCATCATTTGTTTGCGTCCACTCGCGCCCGTTCACTCCCCGGAAAAACCCTTCGGGCCCCAACCGTTGGCTGGCGGTGGCGGGACAATGTAGAAAATTACGACCCTCCAGGGGGTCGTTTCCGGTGGCAATGTGTAGCTGCTACGCCGTCACCGGCGTTCGATTCGTTCGCAACACACTGCAGATGAACACGTACATCCTTGGGATCCCCGTAATGATCGCACACCACGTGGCGGTTGGCACATACGCTCGCGCACACTTACAATAACACGCCCCGGATGGGGATTTCGGGTGCGTCATTTTTATTGTCAGTCCCTGCCATTCCGCGGCGAAGGTCTCTCCCCGGAGGGGAGATACGGGCCCGTGGGTTGCTGCAGAACCTTTACTTGATTAACAAGAGCATAAAAACGGGACGACGACGGACAGTGAACGATGAGTTTACGGTTCAAAGGTGTGTGGCTTGTTTATTTTTAACAAGTCTGTCGGTGCGGTGAACCATAACTAACAATTCTGCCTTCGCCTTGGCATTTCGCCCAGGGGATGGTATCATAAAAATAAACCCTGTCAGTCCGGCTGACAGGAGGGCTTCATCCGATCGAGACGCAGCACTCGTCAATCGACCACATTAAAGGGTCCTTCGAATAATGTCACGACTTTGACGAGACTCCGAAAAGGCCATCTCCATCATCGATCGGCTTGAGCTGAGCACTACCGACCGAGCAGATTCCGAGCATCGTCCGACTCTTGATTACAAGCCTCACACACGGGAAGCTCTAATTGGACGTGCCATTCAGGATTCAGCCAATTGACCCGTGTGCACTTCTGTAGGGCCTGTGGTATGCTTGGAATGAGCTCAGGACGGTGGGCGAACGGCATGAGGATGCCACTAAATCATTTCGACAACCCACTCTCGGCCGCTCAACAAGTGACAACAATGGTTGTTGATGTTTTCGCCCCGAATTTAGCTGCTAGGAGTCGTGGTCAGTATGTGTCACTTTCGTTCGCCGGGGATCCTTTTTGTTTTCCCCGGGAAAGTAGCATGGGCGACACGCGGTTTATCGTGTGCTTCAGCGTGGTCGTGAAGGTCGAACCGATTTGCAGTAAATTCGGCTCCCGCGTCTGTAATCTGTAAGCACCACACAACGACTCGGGGCGATGATGGCCATTCCACTTCGACCGAAGGAGCGTAATACAGAAACATTAATTCCTAATACTGCCCGCCCTCAGGCTTAAAAAGGGAGCGCCCAATGAAGATTCATCACGGTGCGCGGCGCACTCAGCGCGTCGGCATTGGAATTATCGTTTTTCCGTTCCGTTGCGCTTTTCCAGGTTAAGAGAGCAATATGGAAAATCCCACTCCGCCCGAAATCCATCGATCAGCGGCCACGATTGGTGCGGAAGAGACAATTAAGGGGGAAATCAATAAGGATAAAGTCGTGAGTCGGAATCGAGGGCGTTCTCCGGTACGTACCACGCCCGGTACCAGCGGAACTGATTTTCGAATCCATTACCACTCCACCGGAAGTGGCAGCGACTGTGGATTGCGTGGTTGTATCGCACGAAGGGAAGGGAATTTCGGGGGACCTACTTCACTGAGCTTTCACTGAGCCCAGCGCATATTTTTCCCGGGCAGGATGTAGCCGAAAAGTATTTCCGGCTGATCTCGGCCACACAGCAAGCATTCCTTTTCATTCGGCACCGACTACCGTCCCGGGCCGGGATGTGTGGTAGAATATTTGCACGAAAATGTGAAGCAAACTGGAAGAAAAAAAAAACGCTCACACCAGTTCCGTGGGAGTTTGGGTTATTAATTCTTGAGCTTCGTTTGCTTTCATCCCCGGTCCGGGGCTGTGCTGGGATCGATAATTTTCGGAAGATGCCCCACGGCGGTGGCCAACTAGAACTAGAAACCTCGATCCCGTTTTTCCGACCGTTGTCTTGTTTTTCTGTGTTTTTGACGTGCAGGCTTGTGGTGGGCTGAACATTAGTTTTCTTGCTACGGATTTCTTTTATGGCGATTCCGGTCCAGCTGGTTTCATGGATGGTTTCAAGCTGGCTGAGCGTAGGACCGGGGTAGGTCCGCAAACACTGGGTACAACAGTAACTCTTCACGGGGCACGGGATAAAGCTCATGTGAATTATTTCTTCTTGACCAGGCTTGAGTCGGGTAGCGCAACCATTTCAGCAGCAGATTATTTAAATCTTCAGCCTTCCAGGCGCACCATAAACTCATTAATCATCATTTATGGGTAGTGATTTATGGGCAACTCCACCCCGAAACGTATGGTCAGCGTGGATCCTTCGCCGGCCGCCATCTGGCCACAGTGGCGCAAGCAGTCTGTCTACGGTGACGCTGCACAACGGTGGTTAATTTTAAAGCCCGATTCAATAAACCCATAAGTTTGTGGTGTAAACTTTTTTTTAAATTCGGTTCAAATTCGTTAGCGAAGGTCGCGAAGACATGCGAAGGATGACACATCAGATGCTGGGCGCCTCAAATGAACTATCCACACATAACACGGGTCTCACTTCCGGCTGCAACCAGCGCGAAAAAAGAGATACGTTTATGGTGGGTTTCAATTAATCATAAACCAGCTTTCAGTGAGTTTAACGAGCAGTCTCATGATGCTCCCTTTTTCACCACCTCCCCAAAAACGGTGCCGGATCCTGTATGCCGTTGATGGTGATGCGCGGCGGATGCGGATGAGGTAAACACTATAATTTTGCCATTTCCAGACGAGCCCGGGAGTTGCGATAAAAATATCAATTTACGTTGGCCTCGCTGAAAGATGCTATCAGAACGTTTTAACTTGTGCTATCCTTCCACTCTCTCTCTCTCTCTCTCTCTCGCTCTCTAGGGGGTTGTTTGCGATTTAGTTTGCAAATTTACATAAAGTGCCTCCCGGTTGATGTTTCCATTCCGGGGTTCCGACGGTAGGATATGCCTTCATCGTCGTTCCCCCCTCCGGGTTCAAGTAGCGTGACGCTTGCGAACGCCACCATCATTGGGTTCGCATCCTGGCGGGTGGAATCGAATAATTTCTTCCCTGAATTCCCGACCCGTGGCATACCTTACGCAGAAAACTTTTTGCCAGCACTGTGGCCTTCGAACACTGGCACTGGCAATGCGGTTGGCATACAAATTAACGCCCCGGCGATTGCTTGCTGAGCCGGGCAAGGAAAAAATCTCGACCTACCGGCACGACGAAGACGATGGGATTATAAGTTACTAAATTAGGCGGAAACCACAACCAGGACGGCGTCGTCTGGCTCACATGCTCCGGCGCTCGGTAGGCCATTTAATTGCCGCACGCCTCGAGTAACGCCTCGCCTCGTGATGATCCCGCATCACCGAAACCTAACACCCGTTGAAACCGAGCTTCTCCGGCGGGTCTCAACGGCCAGCCGGATCCGGCCCGGGCTGGCCGTCAACGAGGGGCCTGGGTAATAACAATAATTAACCGACAATAAAGCTCCCCTGTCAGGGACACCCGCTCGGGTGAACTCTGGTCCCTCACCGGCGATTGATGAGGGTAGCTTCCGTTTCACTTTGCTTGTTCCGTGCCGTGCGTGCGTGGTATGATTTTCTAATAATGATTTTTTTTTCATTTTCCATTAGTATTTAAAAAAAGAGAAAATAAATTCCCGACACGAAGCTTAGCCATACTGGCAATCGCTGTCAACAGAATTGTCTCGCAACGGTTCACTAAAGCAATGAAGCAATGGACCCCACCGAGCGACATGGCTTGAGTAAGGTTTCATTGTGCGGAAGGACCCGACGGCCAGACGTCACCGATGAGTAGAAATTCCGGGCACGTTTCCGATTTAAATGGTGTCTGTGATATAATTTCGTTTTTGGTTTTTCCATTCATTCACGACCGACGACGGAAATTGGTTTTCCCTTATCCACTCAATCAGTGCGTGCAAAAATCAAAAATATTGAACCGAAATAGGTCGCCACATGGAGTCAACTTCGGGGAGCGATAAAGCTGCCTTTGATCGGCCGAACCATTTGGCCTTGGTGCCCGGGGCTCAACGATTGCCGAGGTTTTAAAGTAATTTAATATTTTCTCTATTACCGCACCGCACTATAATATCCCTAGGCGATGATGTGCCCCGAACGGCGGCCGCCGACGGCCAGCGTTTAATAGTTTTATAAATTAAATTTTTCCATCAATCACAGCGTACTGATTGGCAATGATTGCGAATTGTTATGGCTGCAGCAGCCGTCCGCCGGGAGGAAGCCGCCGGGTCCGTGGTGAATTAAGATATTTTATTTGTGTTCCATCAGATTCGTTGAAGCCGTGGAGAAGAACAGTGTACAGTTGTGATTTGGGTGTCCACTATATGGATCGTAAAGTTTTATTTTCTTCTCGTCGTTAAAACCCAATCTAGTCCATCAGTTGCCAGCCAAATTGTGAAACCAAAAACGAGAAATTGTCTATCCCATGGGCTAAAGGATTTGATGGGTCAGGTTTTACCGACATTCCGTAAGATGGCCCATAAACGTAGGACGTGCAAATGACCTTTAACGCAACCATCTTGGCCCACTTGCCACCACCGAAAGCGTCCACTGAAACGACATTTAGCTAACCGGAATGTCTGAATCTGAATGATAAATTGAAAAGTAATTTATGTTTCCTCCGCAAGGCTGCCCCGACTGGGATGACTACTATATTGACCTATTTAAGTGCAATCATCCTGTTTGGCCGTTTGCCATTCGTCGGTTTCGAGTGCTTCAACTCGAGCACTCTCGAAGGAACCCAACCGTTGCAGGCAGTGCTCGCTATTCAATTAGCTCTATTTAGTTTTTTGATGAACTCTTCTAGCACCAATCAAGAGCTAGTCTCAATCGTCACCATCAGGAGCAACGACAGCAACAGCAACACTTTCTAGCTAGTAGCTTGACGTTACCGCTCCGCCGTAATTATTGCCTAATTTGGTTTAATTTAATCTTTAGCGTTCGCCTGCGAAATAGAGATAAGAAGCGGACGACACGGGACGAGATTGCATCAAATTTTCACCAGCCTCCACTTGTAAGGGTCGGCTTCGGGTGTGGAGCAGAATACGGAAACAGCTTTTGTCGTGTCGTTCCTCCGGTCCGCCTGTGATTAGGTTCACGGCAGATTAAAAGCTTTGAAACCCATCATGCCAGGTTTGGTGGAGGCAACGCTGTCGACAAACATCTTTCCGTAACGAATTCGAAAGTCCTTCCGCCATTTATCGTTACAATGTTCTCCAGGAATCTCGGTCCCCGCCGGAGCCTGCCTCGCAGAGAATCATTAATATGCAGAAAACGTTACAATACTGTGAACCTATCCGGCAACGGCTCAGTGAGCATATCGTCAAACAATCGGCTCCTGGGCCGGCCCCTTCTCAAGTGTGCCACTCTTCTATCTTTTGTGTTAATCTCACAAGAATTAATATGCGGATGCCGCTCCAGCTGGCCGTGCTAGTGGGTAGAGAGAGAGAGAGAGCGTGAGGGCGAGAGAGAATGGCCGCAAGGAAGGGTTTCCGCTTTCAGGTGGCAACACAAAAAAGGAAGCTCTCGGATGAAAACATCCCATGTGAAAATTTGCTTCATTTCGCTTCCTTTGCAAAGGCAAACAATCTCGTCGTCCTCTGGAGCATCTTTTCACTCAACACGGTGTCTGCTTAAATATTGCATGCCAAAGGACCGAAAGCAAACATTAAAGGATTACGCTCAATAGCGCAGGCCAGCAGGCAGACGTCGGCTTGCTGTTGGTGTGGTACCTCGCCCAGGAACGAGACGTAAACTTGGCTACCCCGTGGGGAGCCAACACGAGGCTATTTACGTGTTTCAACCGAAAGCGTGGCTCGCAGACGTTCAACGACACTCTCCGACCCCCCCCCCCCCGTGTGTTTCATGCCCGTTTTACAGTTCCCCGAACGCAGCGTGAAAGACGCGCGACGACGGTCATGCTCCGTTGCAGTCGATGGGCCACCAGGCGCCTCCACCAAGGCGATCGGACTTGATGGGTATTTTGCCGCCAACGCGACACAGTACGGCAAATCTGCGAGCGTGACCCACGCGCTGCATTATTGATGCCTCCGGGGGTTTGGCTGATTGCGGGGCCTTACCTTAAGAACCAATTAGGACGATTCGTGAACATTAATCGATGACAGTGCCACCTACAAGGAGATAAGGCAAAGTTTTGAAGCCCCGATTACGTATGCAGCTAAAAGATCTATTTAATTCAATTTCATCATCTCCTTTCCAAATTGGCAAAGGAGCTCTACGAAACACAACAAGCTTCAGTTCCTTTCGTCTCGATCAATATATTCTCAACAACTATTTTGTATTTCCGAAACCCGAAGCAAACATCCAATATCCTTGCCGCACGTATTGTGGTTCGTTCGTTATTGTTTTACAAAGATCTTTCGACGTGGCAAACTTCCCCACAGCACCAGATGCGTTTTATGTTCACACTGACTGGCTGCAGCGGTTGGAACCGCAACAAAGGGAGCAACTGTTTATTCTTCGGTGCCAGTTCCTTGTCCGATGCTTGAAACTTACGTAGCTACGGAGTGTCTGCATGGCTTCCCTGCAACTTTGTAATAATTTCATGCAGTACGTCCGTAAAATGGTTGCCCTAATGAAATGTAAGACATCGAAACCATCCTTTCGGACTGTAAACGGTACTACTAACATCGGGAACTAATCTATATTCTAACCCCAAACGAGAAAGCTCCGGAAAACAAGAATATTTGAGTATTTGCCCACGAGCTTCTCGGAAGCTGCAACACTAATAGAGAGTCATTAGCACAAGTGGCTACTCCAGCAAAATGCAATCATCCTCCACGGGCATCGCATTTCTTTTCCAAAACATTCATTCCGTTTGCAGAAGTCAAAAGTGGGTCGCCTCGTCTGGACTCGTGACGCGTGTGGCAGTCAGACAACTCTCACAGTTCATCATCTTTCACTTGGAAGACTCTTGGATAGCGATTCAAATATGATTACCGTGGCCAGACTGGGTCACGGAGTCCACGGGGAAGGCACCAAGGGGATGACTTGCATTGAAAGCACTTCTTGGCAATCGCTTTCCCGAGCCCGAACTCCCCATTCGCTGTCGTCCCGAGCGCAGCGCGTCATACGGACTGCAGCAAGCTAATAAGCACTTCGTTACAGCCATAAAGTGTTCGACGGTCGAGACAAAGAACACCGAAACGCTGCCGACCTTTCGCTGACTCGGCACCACTAGCTTTCGAGATCCGCTGGCACACTTTGTGTTTGCTCTGTGTTCTGTGGTGTGTGCTCTGAACTAGGACGACGACTGCAAATGGTGCAGTCGGTCAAGACCGAGCCATAATTTATGGCTGGTCATGAAAATGTGAATTCCGATGACCGAGACCCAGCCGGTCCGGAGCGGACTAAATCGAGCGCAATGAATGACTTGAACAACATTCAAGCGTCGCTTGACGGATGACAAAATGGGAATGGGAATCGTTCGAGTGAGGCGACCACTTGTTACGAAAAGGTACCAAAGGTACCGAACGGGGGGTAAGTAAATCCGACGGAGTTAGTTTCCTCGTCGAAGTGAACGAAGAATGGTTGTTGCAAACGTTTTTAACTATTCGTTCGTTTCAACTAGCACAAGTACGCTCCACTCGTGACCCGTAAAGTGTATGGATGGCGCTTGAAAAGCGATTCAATTTCCAGTGCAAAAAAAAAACAGGTTAAACCCCTGGGCCGCCGGGTTGCGTTTCCTGTTGGTGCCGCTGCGCCATAACGAGAAGAGATGTTGCATTTTCAATCACAATGTACTTTTACGATTCAGAACGCGCCCAGGAACGGTGCCACGGTTCGTTTGCCTTCTCGCCGGTCCGATTTGTGTTCGGGCGCGGCTGCAGATGTTATGCTCCGACGTGTAGCACAATCCTTGGATCCGGGTTATTCCGAATCTGCAAACGAATCGGCGAAGGTAACATATTGCAACCATCGCCTGGGAGGCCGCCACTCACTACTTCAGGCCGGAGCTGTAAGAAACGTAAAATGTTTTCAACCGCACAAAACCGGCACACCGAACTGGGCCGGCCTGGAGCAAAAAGGAGTACGGAGAGAAAGGGACCCAGTTTCTCAACTGTCTCCCAAGTGAGTTCGGTGCCGGATTTACGGTTGCACCCGGATGGTTGAACCTTGAAACAGATCGGCAACGATGCGGCCGATACCGGCGACGGGTTTTGTGGAGCTGAAATCCTGGCCATTACTTTTCGGAAGCAAATCAATAGTTTTTAAAATTCAATTTACTCTCCATCAGATTTCGTTCACCACGGGATTACTGCCAACTCTCGGTGGATGGAAATCCTCGTTGGGTTGAGTTCAATAAGTGGTGTGTGAACTGATGGCCAGAACAAGCCGCTCTGAAAAAAGATTTTTATGGTTACTGTTGAGTTTGTTTTAATACTGCCGGTCAGCTGATAAGTATGAAGCTCAATTAATAGATTTTTTTTCGGGCTTATGACTCGCGGAATTCGATCAAGGTAAATCGATATTGTTCGAAACGATTTTCAACGTGCTTTATTTGAGTTCGAGAGGTTCAATTATTATCGAGTGGGTAAAAAATTCCGTGCTCTCGCGGTCGCTTTCGGAAAATTAAATACAATTGAAATAAAATTGAATTGAAAAGAAATTGAAAAGCAAAAGTTAGTGAGTGAATGTTAATTCGGAAGCATCCACCGTCTTAACAGAGAGCCAGAAGAATGTGCATTCCACAAATCAGCAATCCCAGCATTGTTGCCTATTTTCATATGCTGCACCACAACAGACAGGCACGAAAATGATGAAGAATCATCATTTTTCAACATTTAATAAAGCTTCTACATCCATTCTGCAACTCAGTCCTATTCGGGATCCGTGGGGACTCAGTCCTGTTCGGGATGCTACGTTAGGATGTTTCCGAAAGCGATGCAATAACTGGCACCACCAGAACCACAAGGCCACCGATTTTATTAGATGTGCGCCAGTGCACCAACATTACGGTGGTGTTCCGGGCCGGATTTGGCCACAAACACACGTACGACCCACAAATAGGGCGCGGGTGTGGAGCACTCCCGCCTTCCGGTGCACCTGTCATGTCACACGCGAACCGACCCGGTTCGCGAAATGTGTCGCTTCAGGAAGTCGCCCACCCACCGCATGCGGCGCATGTTTGAGTTTTGGCATCACGTGCCTCATCCCGAGCGCCGCCTCCCTCCGCGTGGCTTCAATTTCCGGATCAGGCGACTCCGGAGCAGCACGCCTGTAATGATGCCGGCGGGATTATGTTGGTGCAAATGTGGGGCTCGCCACCTTCTGGCGGCCACGTTGTTTGCATTCCCCGGGGCCGGGACGATTCCGATCGGCCTTGGGCGAGCCGCTGGGCTGGGTTTGCTTTACGTGCTAGGGGTCCCGTAAATTAACCTGCCCAGATGAGAAGCACAAATAGAACCACCGATTCACGCCGGTGCCGCATTCAATTAAACTTTTGCACTAAACCTATTTTTTGCGCTCTGGAATCGATACAGTGTTAAACACTCGCCTACGCACCAATAGATCATGAACTTTTAATCAACTTTGTGTTAAAATGTAAACTAAATTAATCATCACAAAGCCTTGTCCGATAACGGGGCCACCGTAATGTCTAATATTGGATGCGAGAGAATCGAGCACAAATGTTGCTCAAATACACTTTCCAGCGACATTACTTCCCGTTCATTATCGCAGCGCCCATGGTGACGCCAAATATGCATGTCCCCGGCCCGGTAACGACACAGTAACAACGCTGTTAACATGCAAATGCAGCGCCAGCCGGTTGCGATAATTGCGTGTTGCACGAAGGGCGCGAAGTGCCCGCGGCACGGTGCACCATGCGGCCGAACAACCGCAATAATTCGCAAGCCCATGTATCCGGCTGCGTCGGTTGGTACCGTCCGGAGCCGGCGTAAATTATGGATTCAATTTTGAATCCATTCACCGTGATGCAGCCCGGGAATCCCGAGGCCCTTGAGGCGCGCTCTTGCAACACGAGCTTTTCCGGGAACGGAATTTGCAGAACATAAAAGCGGCGTAAATTGTACTTAATTTTGTTTAACTTTGTGTCATCGAAAAGAGCTTCACTTTCCAAGAAAATCCTATTTCATCCTTTCGAACCGACCGATTACACTCCGAGCTTCATTGGAACGCATTGGCGCATGTTTCGGGCGCAACCAACCAAGGGCGATGTCTAACTGAACCCACGGAATCGTATTACCGACGTCTTTTCGGACCCTTTCATTCCAGTGCACCGTTGGTGAGCCTACACAACATCCGAAACGTAGCCCACGTCAGTTGAAATTTAAGAAAATGGTTAATTCGCCGAAGGTCTTTCCAGGATCATAGTGCAATGAAGTTTTGCGTCTGCCACGTCACATCGCCGGAGATGGGGAAATCCTTCCCAGCAATGGACCGAATGTGGGATAGCATCTCAGTCCCGGATTCTGTTCCGGCAAAGGCACCAAGCGTCGAACGGTGACCGGAAGCTGCTTTACCTTCAACCGATCGTTCACCAAATCAACTTTCGTAAACCGTTTCACAATTAAGCGTCTTCCGGTGGCCTTCAGCCACGGCCAAGCTCCTTGGCCGCTACCAACGTAATCGGTGCCACCGAAGAATGCTAATCCGGAAACTATTTCTTAATCCCTCCCCGGAGGCTGGAAGTCTTACAAAATGGCTCGGCACGGAAGCTACCATCCTTTTTTCCCATTTTTATGAATGATCGATCGCTTTCTGGTGCAGTGCCTGGGCTCGGGTCGAACTTGATGAAAGTATCGTCAAAGTAGTTTGCACTTCCGGTGCTCGGCTCGAGAGGTACGTTAGTGTCGAGTGCCGGAGCTCCTTTCATGTGTTCTCGAGCCCCGTCTTAGTCGCGGCCCCCGTGGTTCGCTTAAAGCGCTCTGTGCGAATCCGGTGTGGCTGCAACGAGTGGCAGCAGGAAAGGATTACCGCTTCCGGGAATCGCAAGAAGCCCGGTGCGATGCCGGGTTGATGAAGAAAGTTTACCACCGTGTGCGCGCGCGAAGCGGACACCATTGTGGCGTGAGTATCGATTTTTCATTACCATCGACAGCATCACGCTGCACGCGCGTGTGAAGAGTATTGGCTCGGTGGGAAAGCTGCTGGAAAACGCTTCAGGCGGTGGCGACCCGGATCCCGGATAGCGCCAGCCAGAGCGCCGGAGGAAGTTTTCTTTCCATTACCGAGAGCCGAGTGAATGGGCCGAATCAGTGCAATTTTATTTGTTCAGCGAAAAAAAAACACTTTGATCAGGCTCCTGGAAAATGCTGGCGGAGATGAAAAATGGATGAAAGAAAATGGGAAAGAAAGAAAACTTCCAAAGCCACCCGCAAAGTACTTCCACGTCGCGGGTCCTTCTTGACCAGCGACATCCGGCCAGCGATGTTTTCCTGTCCCGATGGGAATGGAATTTCCACCGCTTTTCGTTTGTTCCCTTACAACCGACTCCATTGTCGTCCTTGACTGGAGGCGATAAGGGAGTTGAGTGATCGGAATCGGGAACCAATATCCGCCGGAGTCCGTAAATTGAATTATACTTCCTACTGGTTGACGGTGGAAAATGGGGATGGGAACTTTTCTATGCCCGGGAATTAGTATGTTGGTGGCCCAAGAGTTTAATTGCTCGTTACCGCGCTAGCCACACAGCCACTACGTTGCTGGGTGGAAAATTAACCCACCACCGAATATTATCGTTCCGAAAATAATTATCACCTTTTTTGGGTCAACTTCCGGGTAAATAATTAAACGGCGCCCCAAGCATATATGCATTACAGAGAGCGCCTAGCCTTAGAGTGAGGCTTAGGCGAGCCGCGTCAGTCGATTACTATTGATCGCCAAACTTTGCTAATAACACCCGTCGGAGAGCGGGCCCTTCCGGTACCACTTTCGCGCCCAGCTTCAGTCTCAGTCGGGTCCGGGTTCCCGGGTTGCCAACTCCAGGCCTCCTGGTGAAATCGCACGGAACATCCTCGTAAAGCCGTGCGTAGGAGAGCGATTAGGAGAATAATCGCATTTTCCGGTCACGCACCTTCCGGTCGCGGCGGGTTTTTTTCCCCGTTTGGTTTCCCTTTGTGGGACCCGGATGTTCTTTTTCCCTGCCGAGTGCCCCTTCGCAATGCCACAATCCAATCGGCTCCAGATCCGGTTGCTGGTGGCTGCCAAACGGCTCGGCTTGGCGTTTACGCCAGGTTTGCACGCGCGACCGACAAGGTGATGAGCGATGGAGAAAATTGGCCCTTTTCCATACGTAATGCGTCCCGCCCTGCCGGATCCTGGCCTCCCCTCTCTGGGGGGACGGTCCCGATTACGAGCGGTACGTGACCTTGCCGGTTGCCCGGGCCCTTTTCCCCGGGTTAACTTCACGGACATTATCCGGAGTTGAACGACAAGGCACGCCGCTCTGGCTCTCCGCTGACCTTTGTTTGACCCACCTTCCTGCCGACCACCCCACGACCGGGAGGGAAACAAACAGAAAATTATCGTCAAGATGCATGAAGTGGCACATCGTGGCAGACTATCTGAAGCTCGGAGCCTATACGGGCTTAAAGCGCGCTCGTTCCGTTACACGGCCGTTATTGGATTTCGCAAGAACGCGACTCCGTGCGGAGGACACTCGCAGACATTAAATGTTGCAGACGCTCGTCGACTTCCCTTCAGGTCCCTCACGCACCTCACGCCTTTGCGTTCGATAAAATATGGAAGAGTGCGTTCGCTTTTAGTGCCACTTTGCAATAAATAAAAACATTGCCAATCGCCGTTCACGTCACCGCCTACGACATCCTGGGACCCCCGCCAGATTTTATGCTGCCGTTCGTATCGTACACAGTGCGTTCTCACCTGCGCCTTTGTTCGCCTGCGCCATTATCTCACTGTACGGGGATTACCGGGTGAATCCGCACGGCGTCGGGAAGCGGCCTCTCGAAATCCCGTCAACCGAGCGAGGGGCAGCAAAACATGCAAACGGGTGGCAAAGGGGAGTGGACAAAAACATGTATTTATAGTACGAAACAAATGGCCCAATTGGGCTGCAGATGTCGTAAGACGCCGTGTATTATTTTCGCTACGGCTTCCGGTCGCCCTAATGGCCCGTCCGCAATATGCTGAGATTCTAGGCTGTGTGCCGTGTCGTCCTTTAGCAAGTCCGCATCGGCCTCGGGACCCTGTCGAGGAAATCACCTTCCGTCTCCACTCAGGTGGCTATCGATGGGAGTGAGGGCGATTGGCCAATGGGTCCTATTATGATTCTCGAACTCGATCACGAAGTTCGTTCAAAAGTTTATCTGAGTTCCGTAACGGGAGCTTTCAATTGGATGAATCTTTTCTCGATCTATCGAGTTCTCACCGCATTATGGTTTTCGATCGGCTAGTCGAATTTGACAAACGGGCTTCCGTGAACTTTTTACTACGGAAAGAACCGTTCTGTTAGGATGTCTTTGATTTTATCAATCAGTTTGCATTGCCTATGCTGCGCCGTGCAAATATTTTAAAAGATAGTTTATATTTTAGTGATGAAAAATTCAATTTATAAAATTTAAATCTCTGGCTTTGTGAATCTTTGTATCTTCAGTTCTTTCACTGTTACTATCGCTATCAGAAACGCGGGAATCGTCTAAAAATTTAAGAAATATAATAGCAAGAATCGTACCCACTTCTGAACTGCTATCTGTGTATGTGTATCTGTAAGGGCAATGTTAACAAAAATGCACCAAAATGACAGTTCGTATTCAAAGAGTTTTGACAAGCTTTCACATTTAAACTTTTTAGCACATTTTAGCACATTTAGCACTCAGAGCTTCTCTAATTTAAAACCACGATCCCGGCAAACGAGTTCGACAATCGAGAACGAGAACTTCACTCTATTCGACTGTACGAGTTTGATAATAGCGGGGAATGCCTGCTAAGAGTCCGACTCTACCGGCGACGTAATGTACGCTCAATGCATGGCACTGATTTCACAAAGCAACCATCGGACCAACAAAGTGTCCGTTGACAACGTTTGATAGCGCATTTTTTTGTATCGCTCTGGCACCCCGGAAAGTCATCTTCATTCCGTTTTTGTTTCGCATCGTTGCAGGCCTTCATCACGCGTCCTCGCTAGGGAACATCGACACATCGTCACAGGTAAGTCTCAGGCCGATTTTGGACCATCGCGAAATGCCCGCGGCGCACGGGCCTACTGCTAACTTGCTTCGCGTTCGTCCTTTTCAGTCGAAAGTACATTTAGCCGCACGAAGCTACGACTCCGAAGATGAAAATATGGGCCGCAAGAAGGGACGGCCTTATGAGACGAGCCCGTGCTCGCGGGCTCCGGTCTACTCGAAGGGAGACATCCGGGAGCAGGTGAGTTGGGAAGTTGGTGAAAACTTTTCCACGAAAGTTCCTATTCCGTTCCATTTCCGCATCACCCGAAGGCCCGTTGATTGACTTTTCCAATATCGGCTCCCGCCACCCAGAAATGGGGGGATCTGGAGGCCTTCCACATCATCTGCCTCAGCCCTACCGAAGCCCGATTCCATTACAACCTTTTCGCGCTCCCGTGGCGGGCCTTCACACGAATTAACGCTCTCTTCGATCGCTTTCCCGTGGCCAGGCATTTTCCTGTACCACTCTCCGTACCCATTGCATTAGTGCTCGTTCCTGGCCAGTGGTCGCAGACGGCGATATCCTTCGTGTTCGTGTGGACACCGCCGAAATGACCTTCGCCGGGGTCGGTGACGAGAGACTTTAATTAGATTGCAAAGTTGGAGTGCGAAATGCGGAATCCTAGGCCCTCGTCGTACGGTGTTGGCATCCATTAGCGTGCAATTATGCCCAACAACACACGGCGTGGCTCGAAACAGGGTCGAACTTTTGCTCCTGCTAAGGTACCCATGGGTCCGGCCGGCAGAACGGCAGAAGTGTTCGAGAACTCATGTCAAAACGTAATTGATTGAGAAAACAAAAACAATGTTGAGCAAATTCTTGGCCACTCCCACTTCCGAGGTGCCGGAGAGCAACTTTGAAGTGGAACACTAAACCCGGAAAAGCCGCCACTAAGCGCCTGCGGCTGGCCTTCATTCGATTGGGCCGTGAGAAAGTCGGTCCGCAACAACTGATCGGACGATGGAAAACTTTTTCCTTCTCACCTCGCTCACCACAGAGCACCGTTCGTCCTGGGCAATTAATAGCGTCCTTTCGGGGCACCACTTACGCGCCCATTAATCAGACGATCGGATGATTGCCGGGAGATTTGCGAAGATTACCCGAACACGGCACGGTGGCGTTGAGTGATTGGCAGGATCTTCGCGGCCCGATCATATCTCAGTCGGTACGCGGCGTGATTGATGAGCCGCTGTTCGAGGTCCTCGCGGTGTGATGTTTGATCCGAGTTGGCCGTCATGTTGTGTCACGTTGAGTCAGACCAAAGCAGGTTGCCCGTAGTAGTAGTTTGAATCGGTAACTTGAAAGTCAAAGTTTTCAGAAGGACCTCCTCCTGAAGAAAGGTGTTTTTGGTGCTCGCAGCGATCCGAACACTAAATTACCAGATACATACACATATGGACACAGTACTGCCGTACCCGAACCGTCGTCAGCCGGAGTGACAGATTCTAGGGGAAGATGATTTATTCATTTGCCCAAAAACAAGAGCAAGCAGGTCGTGTGCTGCGTCCGTTAAATATTCAAACCGTCCGCGCGGTTTTGATTGAATACCGAGGGAAATGTTGTGCGGCAAGTTTTCCTCGCCTGCGCTCTCTCGCTCTCTCGCTTTTGCACGAACCTCCCGACGGGCTCATTTATTTTTCATTTTCCATTAATTTTCGGCTGCCTACCAATTCGAAGCACAAATTAAACGAGCGCCACCGGGAGCGGGACTCGTCAGGACATGAAATGAAGACGCCAAATCCTTCCCGAAACATCGCCAACGTTTGGCAAGAACTTATGCATATTTAAGTGATGCCGTGCTTTCGCACGGCACCCCGAATGCTGGCGTGGCGTGTGTTGTTGTTTGTCGTCCCGACCGCCCGGGACGCGGGAATGTAATATTGAATTGAAAAATTTCCATCCACAAATTTATGTACCGATTTGAAATTCTATTGACGCTGATTCGCCGCTCGTTCGCGTTCCGCGCCTGTTCGATCGGCGGCCGGCTGGAAATGTGATCCCCGAGACCCGGCTCGAACAGGGAACAGGGTTGGGTGTCTCTAAAGCAAAGCTGAAGCAGAATTCATGGAACCGCGCGGCGCAACTATGATAGCGTTGATTGAATTTTCGGTGCTTCCGAGCGGAATACGCGGAAGCCCCCGATCGGGACGAACTTCCCCCGAGGGCAAACAAATCAAGCCACGGCGCAAGCCTCCAAATGGAAAATGTCAACAGTTTTGATAATAATACGCTTTCTCGGTGTCGCGAAATCGAAGGCGATTTTCGAGAATTCCTTCGCGCCATTATTCGAATGCCCCACGCCAATGTAAACGCCCCGTCACCCATATGGTCACTGAGCACACGGATCGCATCGTCCCGGAAACCCCCCTGCCTTTTTAGTATTTTTACGCGGGGCGCGACCTTTATTGACATTCACTCCGTTCCTGCCTTTCTTCTTTGCAGTACTGCCTGACGGATCGCCAGCTCAACTCGATAGAGCAACCGCGCCGGGAACGGTTCTTCGGTTGCTGGTCCGGTCGCAATGCTCCGCAGTCGTTTCTGGGCGTTTGCGTCGGGCGCCGGGCTCCGTCCGATGAGAACCTTGCCGACTACGCCCCGATCCAGCGGTACCCGAGGTGAGTTGTGCCACAGTGCTTTAATTTTATTTATTTTCACGACCAGCTCAAGCTTTAAGCGTTGCCCCGGCAAAAGGACAAAACCCTTGAACTCTCCCAACGGAAAGGTTTCGCGGCTCGGAACGGAACCATCTCCGCGTAACTCGGTGGGTCATTTTTATTCATTACCCTTTGAATTATGCACTCTCACTGCACGTGGCCGTCATCGTGGCGATGGCTGAGGGAGTGCCAACCCATTACAAGTCAGCACCCGGCGAGGGAGCCATCTTTGCGCTCGCTATTAATAGTGCCTTCGCCAAGGCCAGTCGGATGGCCTGCGAGTGGACGACGATGTGCTCGGAAGGAAAAGTGCACTTAGAGGAGGAAGCCATGGTCGACCACCTAGCGGAAGATAAATTGAAGTTCGATACGGTAGCGCTGGAGCTGCTGAAATCATAGATTGCGCCACAAAATTCCGTTCCATCGCCACCGTCCCGGGGCTCACCTTAAGGATTGACCACGGATTTAGCAGCCACCGGCACGGCACGGACCTGTTGTGTCCTTCGCGCGCCCGAACGATCGTCGAGTTCTTTCGCTAACCATTATTCGAGTGATAAAATCGGGCGGAATGTGCTCGACGCCGTAGCCACATTGTCTCACGGACCACGACTGACCATCGGACTCGGCCACTCGGCCGTCCGGATCCCGATGGTCCGGAACGCACCACATCGTTGGCGGCAGCATGGCGAAGGTTCGATAAGAAATAATTCAGTAGCAGCAGCCGCGTGGCAACAGCATCACCCTGTGGTGGGTGGCCGTGGTTCCGGTGATGCCTTGGGCTCGACTCGATCAACCGACAAACGGAGGGTCCGCTGTTTGCGCTGCCAAACGGTGGCTTCCAGCGTATCCCGGGGAGGTGCATGCGTGTCGTGGCCATTTGCGCGTCGTCATCGCAAGGACACGTTCGCCACGGGGCACCATAGTCACGGACACCGACCGACGGAACCTGCCGATCTGTTGATTGTGTTGTGGCACACAATGTTCACTGCCGACGTGCCTCGCTGCCTCGGATCCTGATGTTCGATTTACAAAGGCGGAAAAAAAAGAAAGGTGCAAAGAAAGTGGGTCAGGTGATGATGCTGTTTTTCGCCCAGCCACGCGTGAGGGTTTTTGGGGTGCTCGGCCCCCCGGTTCGGCAGTGATTGGGCACCGGATGACAGTAATTTATGTTTCGCGCCAGAGCCAGGCTCTGGCGGGGCATTGATTTTCCATTCGCCCACTTCGTAATGGGCGCAAACATTATCGCCTGGCAGTGCTTTCGCCACCTCGTCACCGATAATGGGCGATTACTCGCGAGCTGCATGAAAGCTGCAAAAAGCTGCATGAAAATTCCTTCTTGAATCCAACCAAAAAGTGACAATTGAATTAGTACAAACAAGGTCCATTGCAACGGAATTCCACACCGATCTAAAGCGCCTCGCGTAACGTGTCCGGAAGGTTTATTCGTTTTCCAACACCGGACCGGCAAACAACGACCTGGAAAATATGCGATGCTACTTTTTAGCCGTTCGACTTTGTAACCGTGTCCATAAGCGTAATCTCATCTCGCTCCCGGGTCGGGCTAATTCAATTCTCCCAGCCCAGCCGGGAGCCGACCCGGAGCCAACTCTGGGCGCCGCGAAACGATGAAATATTTGTCACGAAAGCGTGAGCCCAGGTCCTGGCGGTCGCGTTGGAAACGAAATGGAAATGATGAAAACTCCGGGCAAATTCAAAGCCACCAAGGCGGACAGTATGCATAAAATATTTTTTTTAATGATAATTCTGCCGGCGCCAGGCAGTTGAATAAAAGAAAGGGGCCACACCTTTCCATCGGCCCATTCCGCCCATTCGCACCTTCCGCTGACCTACTATCGCAGCGGCGTGCCCGGCAGATGGCAATCTTACCAATCCCATATTCATGGGCCTCCTTTCGGGGCGGGGTGGTACGTGGTTCTCCACTCCATTGGGCGCTCGGTGACGTGTTGTTTAGTTACGACGGGATCTTCGGGCCCTGATCGGAGGGCAGCCTCCGCTCAGTGTTTCAGACGTTGAAAGGTTTTGCGCAAGTACGATGCGACGGTCCCAAAAAAAACCTCCCGACCCCGTGGGTCACGTCTCGGTCGCCCCCCGGCAGGTGTATCCTTCGGCTCAAATCAAACCCGGTCGGCGGGATGATTATTATGCAGCTCACAAATTACAAACCCCTGCTGCGAATTGCTACCGGAACCGGGGAAAGTTTATGAAGCTGAGGGTGTGAAATTTTAATTTACTTCCTCGACGTGGCTTGTGGCGAGGTGGACTCTTTTGTGGCAAGTGGCGAAACGAGTTCGTTGATAATTTGACAAGTGGGTCCGAGGAATGCAGAGATGGTTGCGGAATTTCTAATTTCATTACAATCGGCTCTCCGTCGACTTGGCTTACATTTTTAATAAAGTTGCAAGACAACACAGCTGTCCGCGTGCTATGTCCGTTGTGCCGCAGAAAGTTGTTGCTAGGAGAGTTCAAGAGAAGCCCAGCCAAGGCTTAAGGTCGTGTGAAGGGAAGTTTAAAGAGTAAACCAAAAAACTATTCAAATTATCGTAAACTTAAAACTTTAATTAACTTACCTACATTTTTATTTTAAGTTTATCAAAAGCGGACCAAAGGGCACTTTAAGTCAGCTGAAGTGTCCTTGTTCTGTGGCTTGTCGACGCTCTTTGCTCACATCGATGCGACGCGTGTTGCGATATTATCGTCATCGGTTCCATGCTCCCAAATGCCCCCCCGCTGTAATCTGACCGTAGCCTTACACTCTTTCTCTCTTTTCCTTCCATTTTCTCACCTGGTTCCAGGTACATCAATACCGGGCCGATAGCAAAGTCCATCCTGCAGCAGTACGATGACGACATGGAGAGCTCGTACTTTCGCCGAAAACCGACCTCTTTTTTATCGAACAGCAGCGCCACTTCCGGTGGTGGCGGTGGCCCGACTAGCGGAGGGACCGGATTAATTATCGGCAGCAGCGCCACACTGCCCGGCGGTGACAGCAAGCGATACGGTGGTTCCTGGCTGCCGGCCGAGGATGAAGCCGTTCGGTTAGAGGGTCCAAGGTAGGTATCGCCAGCATCCCCATCCGTGCTACCGGACACCCCGTCGGACCGCCCCGGGTTGCGGGATGTAAATGTGGTTTAAAGGTCCCGGTCCCGGAGCTCGACCGACCGACCGAACATTAAAAGACTGAGCAATCATAATTCTGCCTCCGGCCAAAAGTTGGCGGCAGATAACCAATAGCATTCGCCCTGACCTTTCGACTTTCCGCTCCCGTCCCGGTGTAGTAGAAACCCCCTCACCCCGCTCGCCACCCTGTTCCCTTGGTGTTCTTTCGGGTCGGACGTTTGGCTTGGTTTCCAGTTCCACTGTGGTCACTCCGTTATGGACCCTGCTGTAGGACTCCCCGATGTTTCTGTGTATTTCCCACTCTGGTTTTTGCTTGCCACCCCGCCCGATTCCATTGGTGTCAGATGTCCAACGAGGATCCCTTCCCCGGTGTGTAGTGTAGTGAGTTTCGAACGTTATTGCGAACCCCTTGAGATGTCTGGAACGCCGATCAGGAGCACCCGGGGCCCAGGCTGCTTGTCTCGGCCATTAAATGTTATCTCATTTTTACGACAATATTTAAGCGGAACGGTAGCGGGGCCGGGGCCGGGCACGAAGAATGCCACTATGTTGTAGATCTCTTTTGACACTAATTTCACAATGATGCGTTCCTCCGGCGTTCCGAAGCACTGCACTGCACACATTCCGGTGGCGTGTGGAATGGTCGGCGAGGACTCGACGCCCAGAGACACCCCCGTTGATGCACCCGTCCATGGAGGCGCCTGGTTGCTTACAGAATTCTTTGAGCGGCAGTTTGTTTTCGCAGACAGTCATTGCAATAAGCACGTCCCCTTGCGCCAGATGATAAAATTGTGCCCGTGTCCGGATGTGTTGAGAGTTGTTTCCAAGCATTTATTGTTGTGTGTGCATGCCCTCCCTCCCCCTCCTGTAGCTGTTGTTTCTGTGCCACCCTGTAGCGTGTTTCGGTGCCCTTCAGCAAACAGTACCAGGTTGTCTGGAACCCACTTTCCACCCAGACTGCCTCAGGACGTAGCATAATCCGACGGGCTACGGTGGTGGTGGTCGGAGAAGGCCACAGCCTTTGAAGCGGACAGCTTACGATAACCGTGCACAAGATGACTTTTTCTTTCGAGGCAACATTTTGCCAGCACCCGAAGGGCTGTTCGCATCGCTTGGCACAGTCCCGGCCCGGCTCGAGCACTTGCTGCAAGACAAGAGAGCATCCTGCTCCTGGCCCGGTAAAGGGTGAGCGTAGAAGGAAAACAAGAAAAGAACGCTCCACAATCAGTCGCTCGGGTGGTCGGAAAAGTCAAGGATAAATTCAATCCCAGGTCGTGGGATTACGATGGATTTTGCGGCCACCGTCAGGATGCGGTAAGGATCGCTCCGTAATGCTCGCTTCCGATGGGGCCCATAAACAAGTGCTAATGCAAGCAGACATTTTGGCAGTCTTAAGGGTTTTTCCTCCAGACACCAGTGTGTGACTGTTTTGATTTTCGTTTATCACAAAAACGGGGGCTCAACGTGAGTCGGCGATTTGCCAAAAACATGCCCCAGAGTCCACGCAACTTACAGCATTGGTCCACCTACGTTTCCCTAGCATATCAGTATGAGTTGAATACCTAAACCGCCACTTTTGAATCTCCACAAACGCCGGGAGGAGTTGCCACAGTCTCTTGGGAAGCCGTCTAATGAAGCGAAAAATTAATCACCAACCCCCAATCGTCGGCCGCAATCGAGCGTTTCTCTCGCGTGGAACATGATCGATCGACCTACGCCCTCGAGCCGGCTCGCGTTCTTGTGAGATCGTCCGGGACGAACCGAACCGGTATTAGCATCGCATCAGGGCACTTTAGCGTTAGATTGATTTCCCTAACCTATGGCCCCGCCAGTTCTAGGGCCTAGTACGGATGCGAACGCCGCCTCCGGCTTGTGCAGGATGTGGTCCTGTTGCGTCAGTCAGTGCCCCCCGGGGGGTGGGTAACGCCCGGTGCACTGCGTACGAAACGGGAGGACGATCGTTTATCAAGCGTCAAAGCGGACGACAGACAGCAAGAATCGAGCATCCGGTTGTTGGGCGAAAAACGTTTCGATAACGTTTTACTACTAATTGAAAGATAATACCAACCGGTCTTCTTGCCCGGAAGGCCGGACGGCAACGACGTGCGGACATTCGAAGCCAATGGTTCCGTGTCTAGGGGCACCCCCGGACGGACGGAACTCTCTCGGTAGTCCAACACGTTGGCGTAATCCTATTTCCGTACTTTTCCGAAATATCTACACATTGTGAAGCCGATCGTCGAGCAAACCGATCGATGGATGGATGTAGCCGATGTGAGAAGAGTGACCATCAGAGTTGCAAATGAATTGTGTCAAGTTGTGTCCTCACGGCCAAAGGTTTGTTTTTGGAGTATCACTTCCGGTGGTCATCGCACAGCAATCCTCCGTGGTCGATGCTTATTTGACTGTCGGGCGTTTGAAGGCTTTAATCTGTTCATCAACCACCATTCCATTACCACATACTGTTTGCTGTCGTGTTGATATTTAACCCTGATCCATTCATGCTGTCAACTGTAAATATTCCATCGTTGTCCCGTTTTTCACCACTTTTTCCTACAATGTTTAGTGAATATTTGATGTTCCATAATTGTAATGTAAAGAACTTTCTAATGTTTGTTCGATGTTTGTAAATACTGTATAATTGTGTACTAACAATGCGATACGGACCCCTTCCGATCCGTATCAGTAACATGCGCAAACTTCTCGGAATTCCGTCCCGTGGCCAGCCAACATTACGAACCCACCGGTGACGGTGACGTTCGGAGCAGACCCTCAACTTGGCTCTCATCCTAATATTTACCAATATTCTTTCGTGTGCTTTTTCGCCCTTTCTCTCTTTCTCTCTCTCGATCTCTCTACATCCCATGGCCAATGTCTGTATGTTCTCAAACACAAACAAATGCCCCTCATTGCTACGCTGCCATGCACTTCGCCTTCCTCATGCGCTTCGATTACGCAACACGTGAACGCAAACACGCGGCCCATGTGCATTCCGCATATCCTTCGACCTCCTTCCTTCGGGCAGCTTTTATCGATGTCCAGCACACCACGATCTGCCACCACCACCACCTCCACCGAGCGTTGCCCTTATCGATGCCCTGCCAGGCGGACAGCCAAGGTTTGTTGCCGGGGAATCACGGGACTGAAACTGTACAAAAACCCAACCCAGCATCCAGTTCAGTGTGTTTTGAGCGCCATTTATTTGAGGATTAGCTTCCACGCTTTTTTCGGTTCAATTCGGTTCGGGAACGAATTCAGGCAGCACGGCAGCAAATGAATGAACGAAATGCCAGCGGGGGTTTCAATTCATCTATTTCCGTTTTCTTAAGGGCCTCACGGTACCATCGAGACAGCCTCCGTTTGATTTGATACCGTGGGTATCGAGCCAAGCTCTATTTGCTGCTCGGCCAGAGCCAATCAGTGTCGCCATCGTGTTCGCTGGCTCCGTCCTTCCATTTTCGATTCCTTTCGCCCCAGTGCATCGGGTTTCCGACTGCAGCCGACTGCGGCAGAAACAATTGCCAGCCATCTAAAACCACCAACGCAAGGTCGCAAGGCTTCCAAGAGAATTCGAAATTAATTATTTTTCCAGCCCACTTAACGTGGCCGCCAGGAACCCGGGGACTGAGATAATGTTCATTAGGCGCATATTGTACGGGGCGCTTCGATCGCCTCAAATTGCACGCCTCCGTCGGGAGAGAATTGCGCCCTAACGAAGGACTTTATTGCCGGTTGGCTGTTGGCGGTTGCGTTTCATCGACATGTTTATTCAATTAATGGCGTCGGATGAGCCGGAACGTGGAATCGTTCGGAGCCTCTCCGATCGGCAAGGAGCAAGTTTGATAATCGAGTTACTCCAGCCCAACGATTCGGTTCGGGCGATGATGCCGACGCGAGCCGTCTGACGATGGACACTGAATGGCCGATCGTTAATTGCTGCAAACGTATCATCAAAGCGCCATCATGGTTTCGGCCAATCGCAAAATGATACGGTGTTTGTATTTCATTTCGATCGGCAAATGAAATCGGCCTCGGTTGGGAAAATGGCAAATATTGTTGCTAAAGTTGCAAGAGATGCAACTAACCATTTGGATCCGATGCTTAAGGATACTAACCACAAAATATGGTTATGAAAATTTGTCAGCTTCAGGAACGACTGACTAGCTAAGTTTGTGCTCCAGACTTTGCTAGGCTTTCGTTTTGGTTTTGCAGCTGTCAGTGAGGCAAAGTTCTACTGCCAAGGCGGATAATGCGGCTTGCCACAGATAACGGTGTAATTCCCGGTTTTCAAATAAAACACTTCCAATTGTATTCGGGTGGAGCCCGGCTGGCAGACAAAACCACCCGTAATTCGCAATTATGCTCTTCCAATTCATAAAGCATAAACCCTTTTCGCGCAAACCGTTCGCGGTCTGATTTATTGCCATTTTATACCGAAAAAGGCATTCGCTAGGCCACCGACAAGCCACGCGAACCGCGACCGCACCAATAAATTGCCATTTCTCGTGCGCTACTTGAGTGCCCGGACTTGAGGCTTCCGTTGCTCGTTGTTTTCTTTGTGCCACCAGCTGGTGGCTGGTGTCGAAAAAGAAGAACGGAAAAACTTCCCCACTGCCGAGTGCTGCCGCTTTTCCCGCGGGCATCTCCGGCAGCGGGAAAAACTTCTCTTCGAGAATGAGTCAAATTTACGCCCTCGGCTGATGAGAAGGGAGCTCGACCATCGACCGCGGGTTCGGTCCTTTCGCAGGCAGCTTTTCATACATTTTTAATGTACTTTGTGGCGCGCTGTCCGTTGAGCTGCGCTCAAACATCGCCCAGCGGTGAAGATGAAAAGCCATTGCAATGAGACGACAACAGAAGACGTTAACTGAAATCCGTTGTCTAGTCTCGGGTTGGTGGTAATTTTTCAACCATCATCGCCGAGCGTCATCACTGCGCGAGGAGCTGCTTTGGTTACGAAGCATCGAGCTCTGCCAGCTATTCGAAGAAGCATATTTCAATGCACCATTCTCGGTGGTGTCTTCCCAGGGCCCTATCAATTCACCGTTGATTATCGTCGTACAAGGCGCCCCGAAACACGATAAAAAACTCCCATAAAACCGATGATTGTTGTTTCATGTCGCACGTCCCAGGGCCACGTGGTGTTTAGTGCCTCGGCCGATGTAAATTTCGGCCCCTGCTTTTTTATCGATTTCGGCGCGCCGTACGCTGTTGACGGCAAAACAATGTACTACTTCCGGAGTCGGAATGAAAAATTAACCTCCGACAGAGTGGTTCGCTCACGTGAATCACGCTGCCAAAATCATTCACCGGTTGGCCATTGTTGCGAGATGAAGTCGCCAGCACCGGTCCATTGTTCTCGGTTGGGTGTAATTTAGGGCGCACCGTTCCGTCCCGAAGGTGAGCAGCCTGATGGCAAACAGCATCATGCTTGACGCGAAAAAGCGAGAACCCTGGGCGCTGGGAGAACCAGCCCCCCCCCCCCAGTTGGGAGTCTGATTTCACGTCACGAAGATAAAGTGCCTTGGTGCTGTTGGTGCAGCACTATCATCATCATTACCATCGTCCCTACAGCTAGACCCGGGAGCCAGGGAGCAGAGTGATTTTATTTCGACGCAGACACAGCACCCACAGTAGTTATTGTTTAATAACTTGCCCGAGTTGGTGGTTATTGTTTTACAACAGCTTTCGTGGCCCCGCTAAAGTGGTTCGTTAAATCGTGACTATTGTTGCCCCATCGGGGTGCACTTTCCGCAGGTCCCCACCAAACGCCCGCCATCCAACCGTGAGCCGGCGATGTAAAGGGGAGTTTACAACTTACTGCAGCTGTCATTCTTCGGTGGTAGCCATTTTATTGTACCTCTTACACTTGCGCTTTTGATAGAATTATTGCGCCGTCAAAAAATGGAAACAGTAATGCCGTTCGAATGAGCTCAGCTCGCTCGTAAAAGTTCGGTCGAAAAACAAACGCCACCCAAACCAGCACCGAGTCAGCACTGGGCGATGCAATAAAAGTCTCGTGGCAGCTGACTGACTAAACTTAATTTAAATACCAAATGGAATGTCAACTCGCGTCTAGATAAATGATTCAGCTTGGCTTCGCCCGCTCGGTGCTGCCGGCTCGGTTGGTGGCTGTTTCTTTTCGCTTTACGCTGGCAAAACATCCGCCAGCGCAATAAAACTGCAGCCAACGCGGGCGGACTTCACTTTTTATGCTGACTGCTGGCCGACGTGATCCCCGTTTGATCACTTCCACTCGGCAGGCACTCGAGGCACTGTTGTCGCTACACATAAACACCGGTGCCCGACCTTATCTCATCGCGAAGTCGCGAAAGCCAACTCCTTGCTCCTTGCAGGAGATCCAGATCTACCGGCGGAGCATAAGCGATGTTTTCCAAGGTGCGATCAAAACCTATGTCCGGAACCGCCGGCCTAATGAGCTGGCAAATGGTTTCAGCTTTGTCAACCCGGCCACCAGGGTAATGGATTGATTGAAAAACGCGCCCCAAGTCTCGGGGTGCCCCTCCGGTGGGCGATGGTTTATTGAAACACCCCGATTGGCCCACCCCGTGCCTCGTTCCGGTGGCAGAGTCCGTGAAATTATTTATCGATCTGTTGACTCCTGGGACCACCCGGGCCGGGGTAGCAAATTCGCCGCTGATTGCCGACAACTACCAGAAGCCGCACGCGCTCGCGCTAAGATTTATTGGAATTTTCGGGAACTTGTTCACCCACTGCGCTGACGTTCGAGCGTGACGCCGACAAGCTTCAAGGATCTGCTGCCACCGACAGGAACGGAAGAACTAATTTTCTTATTAAACGAAGAGTGTTTCAACCAGACCGGCTCGGTTGCCAATGGGCACTGTTTTCCTCGAAAGTTGCCTCGGTTTCGGTTGCTCGGTTGCTAATGAAAATCTGTCCGTGCCCGTGGCGTCGCCATACCGGCGGTCGACGCCTCTTGCTCCGGCCTGGCGCCTGGCACGTGGAAAACTAGGAATTCAATTGAAATGGTACCTTCCTTTGATTCCACTTTGCGGACTTCGTGTCGGGGCCAGAGTGAAAGAATTGCGATGGAGATTATTTTTTCGTTTTTCGTTTTCCGTTCAATTGAATCATGTGGGGAGTGACTTCGCTTGCCACTTTCGAACAATTTAAGGATTTAAATTTGAGCAGATCGGAACAAGAGTTGCCCAACAACAAAAAGTAATCGATGTGCTCTCTTTCTTTCCCGGACCCAGGACGAAACATGTCAGCTTCGCCCGCTCCTACACGCTCACCTCGTTCGACGAGGCGATGGGCAGCCGGCCTCTGTCGCGCCTGGCCGCGGCCCGTAGCCAAGAAAGACTGATTGGTGGCAAGAAGCCCACGATTACGCTGGCCCACCACACGGCGGTGGCGGCGGCCGTCCCCCCACCGGCCACCCAGTACGTCGGTGGCGGTGGTGGGGCCCCGCTCCACTCGATCCTTACGCAGCCCACGGCCACGCACCCGCAGCAGCCCCTGATGCCGGCGGCCCTCCAGAAGCAGCCACTCTCCGTCACTGCCTGCCAAAGCCACGGTCAACCTCAGCAGCAGCAACCCCAGCCGCAGACACAGCACCTGCTGATCCAGCAACAACCATCGGCGGCCCATCAGCTGCACCAGCATCTTCACCAGCAGCATCTGCAGCATCTGCAGCATCAGCAGGCGGCTCTGCTAGCGCACCAAGCGCACGTCCAGCACCAGGCGGCCCAGCACGCCGCCCAGCAACAGCAGCAGCTCCAACATCAGCAGCATCTCCACCACCAGCAGCAGCACCAGGATATGGTCGTCCTGGAGAAAGTGAAACGAAGTGCCATGAAGACGCAGGCGACGCAGACGGAGGTGTACCTGGGCAAGAAACCGATGGCACCTCACAACCTATCGCTCAGCCCGAGGACCATTCATCGGGTGAGTGGCACGACGCCTCGGGTTCCAGTTTCCATAGTTTTCATATTTCATATTCATGGTTTTCGTATTTCATACACTTTGCATTAAAGACTCACCCCTTTGTCTATGCTCAATGTTTTGAATAATTGTTTTACAATTTCCAAAATGAAGTTTGACGATTTAAAAGTGAAGCAATCGGTACTTTAAAATACAAACACTCGACGAATCACCCTGTAGAGGACAGACGCGCGGTGTTATGTTGCAACATAAAAATCCGGACCTCGTACGACATTTTAAAGTCCGTGACGTGTACTCGGAACTCGCCTCCGTTTATTTCACCGAAACGACAACGCGAAACGAGCAGCGACTTTTGGTGGCCGGGTTCCGGTAACTCGAGGGTCCTTCGGCCCCCCGGCATCGGCATGGCCACGGGATGCCCTCGCTACCGGAACAATTACGACCCGGACACCGAAGTGCTCTTCGGCGCCTGAAGGGAATTATTTATCCTCGCCCGTGCCTTCGGCCGCATCGCAACATTGTTGCGTGGCTGCAGGACGAACTGGGGTCCACGCGGAAGTTACGCGTTAGCCGCTGTTGTGGGCAGCACGAACGACGGTGGCACCTCTCGATTAGCGTCAACGGCGATCCCGGCCACTAAATGTCGGAACAGAAGATGACTTTCCCGGGAGTGAGCGCTCCCGAGGGAGCGCCCAAAAAGTTGGTCGTTGCACTCACGGAGCCCACGGAACTCCAGCGGAACGCCGAATCCACACACATCGCAGGTCGGTGTGGGTCGGTTTTCCCAAGGCGTAAGCGCCCCGCTTTAAACGTGGCCTGGTCCCCCATTTTCTGATTGAAAATATTCAAAGCATCATAAACGGGCAAGATGAATGTCGCTCGTGGTTACGTTATGGTTCCCTTTTTTTCCACGCCACCGAAGTAAATTTTCGCCTAAAGCCGTCCGATTTGGAGCCGAAATATGGTCTGGCCCCTTCCGAGCAAATCATAAATCTCCAAATTTATTATCCTCCAACGACCGTTAAAATAATGGATTGCAAAGCGCCCCCTTTCGTGTTCCCTCGCTCTCTCTGGGTGACCATTACCGGAACACCGAAAAAAACTGCCACCCGTAAACTGAAAATTCGCACCACCCGACCCATTAATGATGTCGATGCGGGTTTATGATCTTAATCACCTCTAAGCCTGCCGCCATCGCCACTCGCCAGCTAATGGGTCCGCCCGCTCGCTGGACGATGAAAATCGAAAAAATGGGAAAAGAAAAACAAATAAATTGTCAAGTGGTGAGATGCTGCACGTTCGCAGCATTATTCGCACAAGTCCGGCTCCAACCGGATGCTTCAACAACAACAATAAAAAAACAGGACAAATCGGTGTGTTCCGCTTGGTTGGGAAACAAAACCCGTGGCTCACCAATTACTGCTTGGACTGTGGGCTCCTTGTTTTTCCGCCATGAAGTTCGATTGCGATAGTTTTTCAATTCCACGCTCAGTGCTTTGGATTGAAATTATTGTGGCTCTGGCATTTTTTTGTCGTTCTTCGTCGCGCTTACGATTACGATCCCACGGCGCAGCTGTGTTCAAGGATTTTCCCAATTTCCATCACCGCCACGAGCTCGAAAGTTGGTGAACATGTTTTTAGTGGGACCATTGAAGTGGTTTTTCCTGATCGGGAAATCAGCAGAAGGCAAAGTTCGTCCGTCCGTTCGCTGGAAAATTGTATGTTTTTTTACTTCCTCATGGCCCCCTCAGAGCATCCGTAGGTTTTTGCGGCAGACTTTAAAGTCTACGGCCACGTGCCGCTAAAAGGCCCGTCGGGGAAAGCTTACGCTCGAACTTTCGATGCGCGGCTTTAGTTTGCGCGGCAAAATTTGAACATTAAATGAATCTTGAGCGCACCACTAATTAATTGCCTCTCAGCATTAGGCCACGTGTGAGGCTTCCCGCCCAGTCGAGTGCTGATTTAAGGTGAAATTTTCACACACTTCCCAACCTCGCCAACGTTCCGTCACGTGTGCCACAGATTAATGGGTAAACTCGGTTTCTAATTATGCTGCAAAGATCAAAAAACGGAAACGCAAACCAAGCAGTGTCGGGTCGTCGTGCCGGGATGTGGAAAATTTTCATTAAAGCCCAGCCCGGCACGGCCCGCCCCTGTGGGCCATGGCAATAAAATGGTGTTAATTTAAGATAGACTGCTCACAACTCAAGGCAGCCAGCGTCATCAGTCTGGCGGATTCATCTCCGCCGGGGCACGTAATGGCTTACGCAAATAGATGGTATCTGTTTGGGGGCGGTAGGGCTGCGAGAAAAGTTTGCCCCCGCAAGGGGCGTCCGCTCCCCTCCGAGGTCCCTTGCTGGCGTTGCGGCTTAGCACCTTTTCGGCGCAAGCCAGCAGCGTTTTTTTATGCCGTCGGCTCGCTGAGTTTGTTTCTTATTTGCGTAGATAAATAAGTTAAATCACCATAGTTTCACCGGTGAGCCGGAGAGGGAAAACACATTTTCCCCGTCGTCGCTGTGGATGCGCTCCGAAAGGACGTTCAGCGGGAGGGCCCACCGTCAGGACGAACTTTCGCTTTCCCCGGTCCCGGGAAAACGGTGAACGGTTTTATTGCTCACCGGTGAGCCGTGGTGACCTTTTGCGTCGTAAAGTAGGTCAATCCGTGGTCGCTGCCGCTGGTGACACATTTTCAATCTCTCTCGAAGTCACTCACGGAAGTCACGAAACGTGCGGAAAGTCTTCCTGCGAAACTTCTCGAAGAGTCGCCAAGTGCGATGTGCGAAGTGCTGGCCACCGGAGTGGCACATAAAATCACCATAAATTGGAGACGGATTTACGACGGGCAGGCAAGCGAACGTTAAGTACCCCTCTCCGTCCCCGTGCGTCTTTGTTGTTCTCCCATCGAGTTCTCTGACATGTTGTGAAATTCCATACCCCGGAATGAGGGGGAAAAAAAAAACATAAACAAAGGATTGGGCTTCCCTACTCTTCCCGGAAACCGACTTATAAATTCACTTTCTCGATAAGTGTTTTGTGTGCCCCCCTCAACCCCCCACACCACCCCACCGGCACCCGCCCATTGTTTCGGGTTCGACCAAATTGTTTTTCCTTTGCCGTCGGTTCCGGTCACAATGAGTTTAGCGGCAACACGCGGGTCCTGATGAAATCCTGTGGAAACCCGAGGGTTGTTCGGGAGGCACTCAACAACAGTTTCCCTGGACAGGACCTTCCCCGCTCGACCCGGTTGCCCTACGGGAACGGACGGGACGGTAACTTTGTTTGTGCCAAGCTTTATCAATCGACCGTGTCAACCGCAGCCCCGGGCAACGGAAGAGTTGCCCCGCGTGGCCAGGATTAGATTACCGTGATCCATTACCGTGCCTCCACCGTACCGCTTGACCCCCCCCCCCGAAGGTCCTTCACAGAGAGCCGAGGGCCCAAAACAACAACAACAAGCACCTTCGTTACGTGTTTACGTCGCTTCTCTTTTCTTTTTCGCTCGCTGTTTCGCTGGCACTTCCGGTCGTCCTGTCAGGTGAAAATGGTCTCGCAAGGAGCGCAAACGAACGGCGGTCTGAACGGTGGGGGCCGCAAGCTCACCAAGAGCCTGTCGGAGGCGGCTGACCGGCTGCAGGAGAATGGGCTCGATCCGGTGCAGCTCCCGGAACCGGGCACGTAAGTAACGGACCCCTCTCGTCCCTTTGTCCCCATTGTTCCCCGCGTCCTCGCTTCATGCTGCGCCATCTTCCATTTCGTTTCCGCTTTTGCCCGTTCGATGCAGCGGGGCCAGTGGGCCGGGCTTCGATCACGAGCTGCTGCATCGGACGCAGTCGGAGGAGCCACCGAAATCACCCTTCACGATCACCTCACCGCCATCCGCGCATGCCGTCCCGTCCCAGCAGCAGCAGCAGCAGCATTTCGAGCTTCCGCCTTCGCGTGCCTCCTCGCAGCTCAGCCACGCGGGCTCGGACGGCACGCAGCTGACGCACTCGCGCAACCACTCGCAGGACAGTGCCACCTCGTACCGCTCGACCGACGGCTCGCGGACGTCCTACGAGACCGCCTCCTACCCGTACGACGCCTACGACAGCATCGTGTTGCCGCGCCGGGCCAGCCACACCGCCGAGCCGACCTTCCAGTTCCTGCGCAAACAGGACCTCGACCAGATCCACCACCACCATCAGCAGCAGCAGCAGCAGCAGCAGCTCCTGTTGCCTCAGCACGGCTACGTCCACGGCTACGAGAACGGATACGTGCCGTTCGAGACGCACAGCTTACCCCGGCGCACCTGCATCCACCACAAGCCGGAGGAGTTCCTCACGCACACGCTTCCGGCGAGGCACGATCAGCACGGCCCCCAGCACCACCATCACCACGAGCAGCTGCGCCTATCGAACGGAAGCGTTAATCAGGATGTTCGCTCTTTTGACAGCCCGCACGCCGGCACGCTGAACCGGCGCATGTCGGCCCACGCCATCGTCGTCCATCAGGAGCGCCCCGGACCAGGACCAGGTCCCTCCCAGCAGCAACACTACGGTGGGTCTAGCCTGCCGCTGGTGCAAGGACTACAGCAGCAGCAGCAGCAGCAACAGCAACGGCGGGCTTCGTACGCGTTCGTGACGCCCGACACGCACTCCCTGGCCAAGCGTCACTCGGTGCCGCATCAGCAGATCCAGAAGGTGCAGCCCCTCCAAGTTCAGGCCCCGGCTCAACCCACCGTCCACCCGGTTAAGGCGCAGCCAGCGGCGACCCCGGTCCACACCTTTCAGCCGCTGATCAAACCGCAGCCCCCTCAGTTCTCGCAGCCCTTCCACACGCAACCGACCCCGTCGTGTCCGGTGACGCCACCCAACATCCAGCCGCTGGACATGCAGGACGACACCAAGTCATCGTCATCGTCCTCCTCCTCGTCGGACGCCAGCTGCTCGACGTGTGACTCCGACAGCGATCGGGAGGAGGTGGATCGGCCTGAAGGCGAGGCAACCGGCGAGGAGCGCGAGATCTTCATCGACTTTAAGCCGCGCGTGTCCCCGGTTCCGTCACCCGGCGCCGTCAAGAAGAAGAAGCTGCAGAAATCGCAACCGGACGTGGTGGGTGAGGAACGCCGCAAGACGGCAGCGGCGAGGGACAGCAGCGGGGGTGACGACGTGGAGGGAGTTCCACCTCCGCCCCGAGACTATCACGATGCGAGCGAAAGCTCGGCCCCGCCGGACGATGAATCCCACCGAGTGGCGACCGACCGGCGGAAGGAGTCGTTCCGCAAGCGTTCGGTCAGCCTCGACCAACCGACGAGTGTCGAGCAAGAGGAGGAGGAGGAAGAGGAGGAGGAGGAGGCCGAGACGCAGGTCGGACCGACCGACCGACCGGACACCCGCCGTCCGTCCGTCGTGCGACCCGGGCGCCATCTATCGGCGCCACCATCACCCCAGAAGGAACCGACGGAGCGGAGTGGAGCCCCGAGGCCAGCTGCGTCCCCGTTCCACTCGTCCGACTCGCTGGCCAACGATGGGACTCGGGACACGTCCGACGGCAACTGGAACGAGTCACAGGCCACCATCATGGGCGGCAGGTAAGCATCGGGAAGTTTGAAAGTCTTGCCCCGAGAGACGCTCGCTTCCCCAACTTTCTTGCCAATTTACGTCGCTTGCTACCTCCCCCCCCCCGCACGCAGTCTGACGGAAAATGGGAAACTGACCCCGACGAGCCGGAGGAAAAACTTGCTGCTGCAGCACCAGCAGCGCAGCTCGATGGACACGGACGTGCTGGACATGGAGGACATTGCCGATCAGGTAAGCAACATGCAACAATGCACCGGTGCAACCCCGGGCAAGATAACGAGAAACGAGGGGCCAACGGGATACGCGAGTGTCCCGGAAGGACCTCCCGGATGTTCCAGAGAAAAAGTTTTGCTTGCTTTACTGGCCATCAGATTAGAGGAATACACTGCCACTGCCTTCCGGCCAACTCTTTCCCTTCCGCTTTTCTCGCTCTCGCTCTCTCTCAGGGTTTATATTAAAAGCTCAGAGGGTTAGTTTTCGATTACTGTACCATAACCAGCTACAATAACATTTACAATATCATACTGGGGTGGTCAATAAGTTCGGAGCCTCGGCAAGAAAAATACATTGTTATGGTTTCCTGTATTTTTGCTGTAAAACGATTTCCTGTATGTTTTCTACGATTTCAGGTGTTGTGTCTGTTTTTGGGCGTCTTTGACGTTGATTGTGTTGTAGCTTTGTACGACCAAGTTCAAGTTCAGATACACTCCTTTTAATATAGTAATTGAAGTTGAAGAGTCCTTATACACTTTCAACATTAGTTCATAAATTTCCTTTGCTTTTAAACCTTCCAAACATAAAAATTCAATCATTGCACGATACTTGATTTTTTCCGTTGTAAAAAATACTGTGACACGTCGATACTAAGTGACTTGTAAAAATAAAGAATTAAGTGATCGATTTAAATGAAACTTCACTTACGTTCATATGTTTTTTAAAGGATTTTTTGGTTCTTTATTATACATAAATGCTTGGTTACATAAGAGTACAGAGATATTCCACATTGTGATTGCAGCTATTTAATAATTCTAAGGTATCAAAATGATTGAAATGAAAATATTTCGATTAACATCTATTTAAATGACATGTTATGCCACAAACATTCATATGAAGAGTGTACCAACATAACAAAAAAAATTAGAGTCGTAGCAGTGCCCTCTGTTTGAAAAGTAGCTACGAAGTCGAGGCTCTGAACTTATTGAACACCTCAGTAAAATGGGCAATGTAAAAGAATGGCCAATATAACTCCCTGAATGACTCATTCGTAGCACCTGTATCGCACTAAACCGGCCATCGCAGCCTTCTACAGTTAGGCTCTTGGTTTCATCCGTTGATCAAAATTGGCACTTAATGAGTCCGTCCTAATAATATTAAATCATGTAAAAGAAATACGATTAAACTATTAACTAAGGCCCATAACAGACGCCCAATGACACTGTTAAAAAGAGTTTAAACGTAATTATATCATTCGACTTTGGGGCTGATTTGCCATAAAGTTCACCGTACTGTTAAAATCGTCCACTCCAGCAAAAGCAAATCGCTGAAGCATCAACATTAAATTGGCTGTTACCAGCAGGCCAAGGTCACATTTCCTGTTGAAAGAAATTTGACAGCTCGAAACTGAAACCCTGGTTCTAAAGTGCGGCTGTCAGCTTGAGGTGTATTATACCCGAAAGGATCATTCACTGTTGGCGAGCCTCGCTATCTATCCATGGCATATCAATCATTTTGAAGACCCGCTTGCAATCGAGACTACTCTTGAAAGCTACATTGTAGATCGTTTGCTATTCAAAACTAAAATTTATTAATTTGCCATTAATGTCATGGAACCCTCTAAATATCTATCATATTGTAACACACGAAAGGATGCATGCGACAATGTTTGGATTATCATTTAGCTGATCTAAAGTAGTTGATAAACCTTTTAAAAAGTTAAGTATAAGAAGCTTTAACAAATCTCCGACTCAAAGCCACAAGCATCCCTCCAAGTACGTTGAAGTTCAATTCGTTGAACTGAAAATTGAACACCCTCCGGTTCAGTCCACGGATTCCATCTCGCGCGTGAAAGCACCGCCGTTCGTGTCACAAACATTCACCGAGCCGACAGGCGAAACGACCGTTAATCCGGTCTCGGCCGGCGGTTGTTCAGGGCTAACAGAGCACAAACCGACACAACCGGTGCGCGTGGCGAGCTACTCGGCTCCGGCTTCCGGCTCCGGCCGGATGCCGGCCCTTAAAGGGCTTCACCGGAGTCGGATTCGCAGGATTTATTCATTCCGCCGCTCATTCGGAGGGTTCGTTCGCCCTGAACTGTTGTAATTAATAATACGTTCACCTTTAAGTGAAACGTTCAATTCGAGAGCGAGATAAGCGTTGGGCGATAATGGTGGACATTTTTTTGGGTAGGCTTTTGGGATATGGAAATTTATATGCAAACTCCCCCCCCCCTTCGGTGACCGGAGCGCATCCTGAGCGGTCCAGAACGGTAAACAGAACATTTTGTAAATCGGCAAAGCCGTGGACCGGGCCGTCTTCCGGATGGCTGGCTTCATGCTGCAATTCCCGGCCGGATGTACGGCACCGTGAGATCCGTGGGGCCAGGAGCTCGGATACAGTTTAATTAAATTCGCATCCATAATCCCAACGCGATGTTGCGTTCCGCTGCAGTGCAATGTCCCGTGTCCGGCTGTTCAGCTTCACTGCACTGCGGACCGATTTCTTTACGATGCCCAGTGCCCAGTAACTCCAACCCCTGCCGGTGACCCCGGTGATCCCGGTGACGGTGTAAATTTAATTTTATGCTCTGACAGGAAACCGCAACGCGCGTCAGCTGGCGGCTGACATTCAACGATGCCACTCAAGATGTGTCGTCTGCCTTCGGAACGTCATCCTTTTAAAAGAATCCTTTTCGCCCCGCTTTTAGCCACTTCCACCGCTACCGACCGCACTGCTCTCGACCACCACGCCAACCACCCCTTCGCAGCAGCCAAACGGAACGGCGGTCCAGCCGACGGTGAGCATCGGAATCGTGAAGCCGACGACCCCATCGATCGCCGTCATACCCTCGCCGAGCATCGAACGGGAGGAGCAGCGCGACCTGCACTGGTCCCAGAAGTCGGCCACTCTCCGCCGCCCGTCGCGACCCCTTTCACCCTCGAAGCGAGCGGGCAGGGCCAGCGAGCAGCAGAAGCAACAGAAGTTGCCCAAAATTGAACCACTCGTCCATCGGTAAGTCCACCGACCGCATGGCCCGTCCCATCTTCACCCATCACCTTCACCCCGTTTGCAGTGCGCCCGAACCCCCGACGAAGGTGGACTCCTGCAGCACCCCGTCGTCCGGTTTGCCGGGCAGCAGTGGGCCAGCGACGCCACAGGGTGGTGGCGCCCAACTCCCACCGAAGCAACCACCCGCGGCACGGTTCGCCGCCAAGGTCGGCTCACCCGGCAACGGCATCGGCGAGCATGGGCCGCTGCCGCAGGGCCCAGTGGCCTCGGAGCCGGCCTTCACCGCTGGCGGTGGCGGGGCCGGTTCGGAGGGCAGCACCACCGAGGACTACGTGACGTGCACGGACACCTCGAAGCGGGGCACCACCGGCGCCGGAGCTAAAGGTACGGGACACAAAACGATCCACGCCACTAGACCGGCCAAACCCGCCACAGGTTCGCAACCCGACTTCTTACACTTCGCACGCTCGCTGTTCGCTCGCTTTCCGTTCTGCCCGTTGTGTGTTTGCGTATGTGTGTTTGTGTTTGTGTTGTTGTTGCTACTCCCACCTCCCCCCGTGTTCCACGTGATGCGACTGTTGGCCACTTTCACCGAACCACCGGCGGAGTGGAGGGCAAACAACTCGGCCCAACTCATCAGAGCAGCACGGCCCACTTCTGAGCCTGAGTGCCCGCCACCATTTTCGTTATCCTTTCTGTGTCCGTCCGCCGTCGGTCAGACAAAAACGCGATTCGCGTCCATCCATCGCGAGCAAGCATCGGTTAATGAAACGTGCATGGCGTTTATTCAGCGCAAAAAGTAAATCGATAACTGTCAATCGGCTCATCGGCATGTAGAGGGTCCTCGCGGTGGTCTCCATTGTGCGAGGTCATTATGATTCATGATGGTTCGCATAAATGTTCACGACCTTTGCGCCACTCGCGGCCGAAGCTGAAGTGTGCTCAAATGTTGCTTGACGGCTCGCAGTTTTGCCCCCTGGAATCTGGTTTCAAAATGTCGCAATTGGTTCGGACCTTTGAAGGACCTTTCAGTTTTGTTTGACGCGTTGTGAAAAAAAGTTTGATCCCGTCAAACGCTATCAAAGTTTGTCAGCATTCAGGCTCAATATAACTAGAAAACCATTATTTTTCCGTGAAATTCAAACCTTAAATACTTTTTAATACAAATTAAAATCATTTTTTGTATGATTTGTTGCCATTTTAGCCATGCCAAAGCGTTGGCCTGGTGGCTTTGCGTTATCCTGATTGAACACAACCCTCTTTTTTGTTGGCCAATTCCGGCCTTTTTCCGTGCAATAGCTAGCTTTAAACGATCCAGTTGTTGACAGTAGAGTTTGGCATTTAGTGTCTACTCCATGCGTAAGAAACTCATAATAATTGATTCCTTTCACGTCTCACCAAATGCACAGTAGAAACTTCCTGGCGGTCCCGGTCCTTATGTGACCGTTTTCTCATCCTCCAAGTCAGCATTCGTTTAAGAAATTCGATTGATTTCATTCCGTTTGGCCAAAGTTTTGCAGACCATTGAAATCTTTAGCTCCTGGCCGATACTACCTAAGACTGTTAACATGGTAGTTTATGTCGATTATTTGTACGATTTTATCGACATTTTCGCCGAAAATGAACATAATTTTTAAGATTTTCTGGTGTTCTCGTTTGGTCCTTTTGCTTACACGAACATAACTATATGGAGAATGATTTCAAAAATTCGAATAAGCTTCACTCAATAAAGGCAAATCATGCTAAAAGCACCGATTTTCACTTGATGAAAATTGGACATTGATTATCCCGGTCTATAAGCCATAAATTTCTTGAACAAGGAATAAAGTAATAGTATGTGATGTCAACGGGTATGTTACTAAATTGGTGACAGTGCTATAGTTACGCTCAATTGGCCCCCTCCGGAATATTTGACATCGCTCTTCAGCTGCCCTTTTTCAGGACTGCTCAGTTGTTGGCCTCATGTTTATGCGTCATCCAATCAACCTCGAGTGACGCAAATGGGCCCGCAGGAGACCTACTCGAAGCCAAACGTTGCTAAAATGTTGGAATTAGTCCCGAAAAAAAAATGTTTAAATTGATGTTAGCACTCGGGCCGAGGGTGGATTAAGGCCACCGTTTCACCGCACACCCACCGACCCGGCCACCTGCGTGGGTTTCGAATCGTTTTCATTTGCACAATGACGGGCGCAACATAGAAAAAGCCCGCCCCGGGCCGCGAACATCAAACACCATAATTGTTAAGTGTTAATCCTAAAGCTAATCCGCCAGTTATCACCATTATCGTTAGTGTTTGTATTTCCCCAGCCGTCCCACCCTACACCCCGAGACCCAACTGTCCCGTCCCGTGTTATGTGTGCCGCTTACTGAATTCCCCGTTATTATCCGGTGCCAACAAAGGCACTGCGGCTCGGAGGGTTGCTGCCGACAGCCTGTCAACCCTGCCACCATCACACTCACACCCACACAGACACAGACCCACAGCACACACCGATTAGCTTTGACACGTTT
Source organism: Anopheles bellator (assembly GCF_943735745.2). NCBI lineage: Eukaryota > Metazoa > Arthropoda > Insecta > Diptera > Culicidae > Anopheles > Anopheles bellator. Next base: position 66,916,911 of record NC_071286.1, read on the forward strand.
ATTAGTCGCTTCGATTGATCATCTCGCCCAGTCCGGGAATTCCGGCACTCAACGGGCCCCGACGCGGGCTCCCGGTGAAGTCCCGGAAGGACTTCCGTGAGCTCGCGTTCCGGCGCGTTGCAGTGTTCCGGCGTCTTCCGTCCTATTAGTTGCCATTTGCCACTGTTTTGCCCCGTGGGGGCTGTCAATGTCCGCTGTCAGTCGCGCCACCCCGAAACGCACGCGATAATCCACAACACTCTCTGCGTCTGCGTTTTTACTTTTAAATCACGAAGCCACGACGCAGGAAGGTTCGTCGTTCGAGAGCGCCTCCTCCATCTACAGCCTGGCACGGGTCGATGCGGTCTGCGAGGACACGGCGCCAATCGAGGAGCAGCCAGCCACGTCGGTGTCACCGCAGATCCCGGTGCCGCCGCTACCGAAACCTTCGCCAACGCACTCCGTCAGCAGCAGTTCGAGCGATAGTTTCGACGCCAAGAAGGGTTCACCGTCGCGGCCCACGATTGCCAAGGCACTGGGCCCGAAGGTGACCCAACACGGCTCCAAGCTCCACTCCGTGTCGGACGACGAACGCAGCGAGAAGCGCTACTCGTCGTCCCACGACGAGCAGGAGGCGACGGGCGGTGGCGTTGCAGGCCTGTCGAAGGTGCACGGGGTCGCCGGGGCCACGGGAACCATCGCTCGCAGTGCTCGGCGGGGTCGCGACTGGAACGAGGAGGAGCGGCGCCGGAAAAAGAGCACCTTCAAGCTGGAGTTCGACAAGGACTCGATCAAAACGTACACCACGCCGATGCTGCGCCAGCCAAGCCCGGGCTTCAAGAAGCTGTCCCCCGAGGACAAGAGCGCCCTGAACGTGCTGGACGGGGCCAGCCCGAGCAGCAAACAGAAACGCTTCCGACCGAAGACCCGCAAGTCACCCCGCGCCCGCAGTGCTGTTCCGGAAGATACCGGAACTTCTGGCGGTGTCTCCAGTGGAACGTTGCCTCGACGCAGCAAAACTCCGCTGGTACGATCTCCGGACAAGCCCACGTCATCGACAACACCTACCACATCCGCCGTGGGGATCGTTGCCACGGTCACCCTGCCAACTCCGGTGACGGGCCCACCGAACAAACTCAGCCCATCGCAGTACTACTCGCAAATCCGAAGTCCGCCCTCTGGTGGCTCTCCACGGAAGCAGAAAATTTCACCCGAGAAGCGCCTCCAGGCGATCTCGACCGAATCCCTGCGGTCGGTATCGCCCGGGTCCGACTCGGTCTTCTACAGTGAAGCCGATGCACTGTCCCACTCGGAACAGGTCCACTGTTCACACTGCGGGAAGGAGGTCGAGGTGGCCAACTTGCCCGGTGAGTCGGAGGAATCACTCCGGACGCTCGACTCCACCGATGGCGGCGATCGGCCGGACATCGTGCAGCCACCGGAGGGTTTCGCCGACTCGCCCGACTGCACCCGGACACCGCACCACACGCGCCTCTACAAGAAGATGGACAAGCGGTTTCGGTCCGAGGATCGGCACATCGACCGGCGCCACTTCAAGAGCCGCCAGGAGTACCGGGCTAAGGTGAGTGGTTAGTGATCGATCGCCGGAGCTGGCCTAGATCGCTGATTGCCCATTTTCCTGACACAGAGTGAAGAGCGTGGCAAGGAGGACGTGGAACCGAACAATCTCCGTCCGGCCGGGTCCTCCCCGTGTGTGGGACCCGGTGGTCACGCGGAACACCCGGTGGCCGAACCGGAGCAGGGAATCTACCACGGGAACTACCGGGCGGGCCTGTGGATCTGTATCGCCGATCGGGACGTCTGGCGACGCCACGAGCTCCCGGACGGAAGCTTCGACCGGCCGAAAGAGGTCGGCTCGGGTGAGCGCCGGGGGTCGACCGACTCGGAGCGGGACTTTCGGAAGAAGTACCAGGCGATAACGCACCGGCTGGTGCACCGCAAGTCCTGCGTCGAGATGTACCGACGCCAGAACAGCAACAGCTTCGGTAGGTCCCGGTGAAACGTGCATCGATTGATGGAACTCTGGAACTGATCCCTTTGATCCTTTTCAGACACCGACAAGACGGTGGTGGTGTGCCGGAAGTCCGGCGAGTTCGGGTTCCGCATCCACGGCTCGAAACCGGTCGTCGTGTCGGCCATCGAGCCGGACACGCCGGCCGAAAGCTCGGGTCTGGAGGTGGGCGACATCGTCCTGTCAGTCAACGGGATCTCGGTGATCGACAAGAGCCACTCGGAGGTTGTGAAAATTGCTCACGCCGGCAGCGACACGCTGGAGCTGGAGGTGAGTCTCGGATTCCAGGGGATACAGCCCCCGTTTTTGACTGAGTTTCGATGCCTGGCGCAGGTTGCCCGCACGATCGGAGTGCTGTCGCCGCTCGAGGAGAGCACGTCGCATCCATCGATCTACACCGGCCTCCTGTGGCGTTACTGCTCCACCGGTGGCAAGTGGGTTCGCCGATGGTTCTCGCTACGTCCGGACCATTGCCTTTACTACTACCGATCGGATGTGGTAAGAAGCTTAGACATTCTCTCGGGTATTCCTTCGGTAATAATCATCTGGGCTTATCGGTGGGGCAGGATAATCAACCGATCGGTGCGATCATGCTGACAAACCACAAGATCCTGCGCAATGCACCCGAACCGGGCAGTCGACCGTTTAGCTTCGTCATCGACACCGAGGAGGGCGTCAAGGTGGAGCTGGCCGCAGACAGTGACGAGGCGGCCAGCCGATGGATCGCCATCATCAGCCACGCCGCCCAGCAGTGTGACCCGTGGTTGGAGAACAGGTACGTCTCTCTCTATCGCGATCTCTCTCTCTCTCTCTGATTTATGACGTGATTGGTGTGGTCTCTCCGTTTCATGGCCAGTGCCCGGAACCTGCGGTTGGCAGTGGGGGCCATCAGCAAACCGGACTGCAGCGGACCTTTGGCCAAGCTGGGCAGCAAGTGGCGCTCGTGGACCAAACGCTACTGCGTGCTGAAGGATGCCGTGCTGTACTTCTATCACGATGGCACGAGCAAGGCCGCAATCGGTGAGTGTTGAACGTCTCTCCAGAGTGCAATGTTCCATAGCATCGTGTTTATGTTGCTAATAAAAACAATGGCTACTTTCGGTGCTTTCATCCATCCGTAGGGATGGCGTGCCTGCAGGGCTACCGTGTGCAGCCGTCGTCGGCCGGTGGCAAGAAGTACGCGTTCGAAATCGTACCACCGGAGCTCAGCCTCAGACACTATTACTTCCACACGGAAACGGAGATGGACAAGAAGCGGTAAGTGAACGGGCTGTTAGTCGTGTGAACGTTAACGAACAACATCATCGAACCAACCGTTTTCAGGGGAACATATTTAGTGGAAAATTTACTACTAATTCCCACACTTTATAGAGTTCGAATTTTACGTTTTGTTCCTTCCATAATCACAGCCGGATTTCGCTTGACGAAAACCGTTTTCGAAGTTCAGACAAAGTTCGCGTATGTTTGGAGGATTAAAGTCTTTCGGCATAAAATTAATACTATTTTCTGAACACCACGTCTAAGCATCATTTCTAAAATGACGATGGCGTGTAGTGGCTGAATCAGGGCAAAACAACACGCAACGTGTGTCCTTTGAATATACGAGAATGAAGTAATTTCTTTTATTTACAGCCACGAATCAAGCCTGCAGTCCCTCTAACCTTGAACTTCTGAGTTGAAGACTCTTCAAAGAGTCGGCAAAATCAAACAGTTGTTACCAAATCACAGCAACTTTCAGGTTTCAAAACGATTACTGCAACGTATAATTTTAAACCCGGAAACCTGACTGAAGTCAGCCTTGATGTTTGTAACATCATTAAAAAGCGTTTCATGCCCTACATCCTGCTGATTTCTTTTGCCCATTTTGCCCATGTTTCAGGCACAGTTTGTACTCTTGGTTCCAATTTCAAAGCCATCAATAATATCATTATCAAACCATCACATTCATTATAGGCTTTGGGCAAACATGCGAGTTGGAGTGAATTTACTGTGGCTACATTTTGTGGCATCCACCGGAGAACATCCGTCATTTATTTAAACAGCAATTAACATTCACGAACGTCGAACGTTCACACAGAGTGGCGACATTTTGTCACATGTGACGTGGGTTAAAAAAAATATCCACTCAATATCGCAATCTTTTATTCAATGGGAGGACAAAACAGGGTGGCATCAACCTCGCCGTACGTTTCGTATGCAAATTTTCCACTCTCGCCATTGTAACGCTTTCCACGTCCGGTTGCCATGGAAACCTGACACGGGCGGGCTGAATGGAAACGATGCAATAAAGTCATCAGATGGAAATTTAATTTACGTTTCCTTCTTCTGTTTATGTCGTTCCGCTTTTTTCTGTCATCCATTTTCTCCGTTGTCATGTCCTTCTTTTCTCTCTCTCTCTTCCCATCCGCCCACAACCCGCCGGAACCGGGCAGCTGGGTGGCCGCCCTGGAATACTCGATAGACCGGTGGATGCGGGCCGGCTGAAATAACCTGAAACGCTACGAGCAGCTCGTATAGTACACGGCGTACGGTCCTTCATTTTGCCAATCTCCGGTGACGCCGGCCGCCGACTCACATCCGCCGCCGGCAGCATAAACATACGACCACGACGCGCGAGTGGGTTTTGCTTTCGACGGAACGGACGCACGGATTTATGTTCCCTCTTCCCGGTGGGCGGTGGCTGGCCGCAAAGCATAAACCAGCAACCCGGCCCAAACTCGACGAAGCCCGTGCGCTGCGGACTGCCTACCTTTAAGGCGCACTCGACCAATCGTCCAGTCGATTGGATGGGCCGGCGACTGAGAGTGACTGCGCCGTGCGCCTGTGTGTGTTAGGTGATGTGTGTCCTGCCGACCCACCGACCCACCGCCGGTGGCCGGGATAAATTGATGCTGACAATTTGTGTATGTGAGCTGACAGGCGTTTCATCGTGCACCCACACACGGGCGCCGCTTTGTGAAGGACGCCGAACACCGAGCACCGGACATTGTTCATCCTTCGACGAAGGCAGGTAAAAGGTAAAACACATACCCATACGGGATGCGGGATTTCAATTTATGCTCAATATACTGGCATTTCCCCGTGATTTGCTCTTCCCGGCTCTGGCGATCATCGCAACATGGCCCCCTTTGAGGCGGTGCTTTGTTGCTGTGGCTACCTTTTTATTTTCTTGTCGGTCCTTCTCAGTCGGGATCGAACTTTTGCCTTTTGTTGTCGACGTCGAGGCACATGGGACAGGGTTTTCTTTTCGGCTTTTGGGTGGGCGGAAAATTGATGAACATGTTTGGCTCCGGAGCCAGCGTTGGGAGGGCAATAGAGCCACAAACAATAGAGCCTACAAATACCCGCACCAACGAAGCGTAAAGGAGAAGGCAAAATGGGCCGAGGAGCTGTAGCGTTGTAGCGTTATCAGGTTAGAATAGTGCGTTACTCGAGACCGCACTCCACCGGATCCTGGGTGGACAGCTTCATTAGCAGCCCTGCGAAGGAGCATAGAATAAATAATTATACGACCGTTATCTTAGTCCTTTGGCCGAGCCGGCAGGGGCGACTGTCACCACATCCGGCCAGCAAGATTTGTCGACCATCATTAGACTCGGTGCCGGCCGCACGGTTACTAAAGCGAAACAGCTTTAAGGACGTGATTCATTTCGATTGGGCTCGGAAAGTTCGGTGAAACAACGGCTTCGATTATGATTTGGCCCCATTTAGCAATGCGAAATGCTGAATCGCGATGGGGCCACTTGCGGCACAAACTTTTGCCGAAGCAACCATTAAAAGTGTGAAACTTTATAGGTTTTTTATAGCTTTGGCAAGCACCGGGGCACCCGGGGTTGCATCAGCAATATTTTCATAGCGCAGCGGAGAAAGCAAACAGAGCCCAAACCAGGGCTCAGCACTTTGTTGGGGCACAGTAAAAATAATACACTTTTTTGTGACCCGACACGCCTGATTTATGGGAAGCCGATCGGTGCCGATGCCCCGGGCCCAACATGTGACCCAACGATGCTGACACACGGTGTGAAGCACGCATATTACATACACCCCCCATTTTCGGGCAAATAGAATCGGAACGAACGCTGTTCGTGCTAATAAAATTTAAACTGTCACCCACAACGGAGCAGAGCTGAGAGGAAACGAAAACGAGAGACAGACAGAGAGAGAGAGAGAGAGAGAGAGAGTAAACCCTATAGAATGAGATTAATGTTAGAGCTTTAAAAGTTTATCTTACTGTTCCCGGTAGTTAGCAGCGAGCCAGAAGCGGTTAAAGCAGTTAAAATTTCATGACCCAGCCCAGGAAGCGCACGACGCCCTCGGCGGGATCGATGTCAGTTTTGGAAGCGGCCTACGGTCAGAAGGAGCGGCCCGCGGAGTGCCGAGTACGATTGAGGCGTAGCAGTAGAAACAAACCAGCCAACCAGTTGTTAGAGTAAACCATATCAGCATATTTGTGGGCAGTAGTGAGTCTATTTATCCATAGCATCGAACACAGAACAAACAAACAAATAGAGAGAGAGAGAAGGAGAGAGAACTACATATACGCATTCGCAACTGTTGCAGAGACGACAGCCACGGAGCCAAAGTATCATATTTTGTAGTTCATTCCATTCAGGGCGGTTCATTCTTTTTTAACGGTACCGTTTTTTGTTATTCGTTCGAGTGCGACGCGTTAGAGCTAAACGACAAACGTGATTGAACGTACTGGTAGATAATATCAAAATTGAAACCTTAAACAAGTAAGTGATTAAAGCCAACGTAAACCTAAGAGAGTGAAGCGTCACACAGCTAAAAAAACAAACAAACAAATGTAATAAATCATACATCAACTCCCAGTGCCAAGAAAAGCCGAAGCCAGCAAACCCCCACGGCGACGGTCAGCGAAATAGTGCAAACGAACACAAACGGTGGAAAGAGGGCGGCCAACTTTCTTCGGCCCTACGTTTCCGGTGAAATCAGGTCAGTTGAGTTCTAGCCTAGCGCTCCGACTTCCGTCTTCCTATAACGGATCCTTCTGCGGCACCAGGCGCCTCCATCGGCCACTGGTCCGCCCCTCGTTTTGTCTATCGCTTCTTTGTTGAGCTAATTATAAAAACCCAGAACTGATATCGATACGGGTATAGAGACGACGATGGTGAATCGAACAAACAACTGTCCTTTTTCGCTTCTCCGCTATTCACTTCACGCGCAACCCCTTCTTCGGGGCGGTGGCTGCTTGCCATTTTTTATCCCGAGGCAACATACATACGGGCCAATTACTGGCTCACGTTTCATGATTCTCTTTCTCATCGTTCTTGTCAGGGAGGAAGACATTTTGTTTCGATACCATAAGAGAAACAACAAATCAGAAGAAAACATCCAAACGGAATCTGAAGCTCCACCGCGAACTGGTTTCTAGTCAATGTTGCCAAAAGATGATGATTGAAGTTTTCATTCCTTTCACAGCCACCAGTTTCCCTTTTTTGCTTGGTGGGAAAACGCACACAATATCCATCTCCTTATTGGAAGCCATCGGAATACCAAAAAATTTTCCGCTCGACGGTGGTTGCGATGAGCTTTTCAGTTGAAGCACGAATTTATTACTTTGTAGATAGAACTTTGAAAAAGTTTCCGTACACCAATCAATCGGAGCGTAAGTGGCACATTAACTGAAAGCTATGATTTGTGAATTCTAAACTAAACACTAACACTAACACTAACACTAACTAAACACTAAACTCCATCACGCTCACTCTCTCACTCTCTTCAAGTCTTGTTCCCATTTTCCCGGTGGGCTTGCTTGGGCAAACTCAAAGCAAAACTCTCAAGGAAAGAACCAATTTTTACGGGCTAGCCCCACATGGCTGGCCCATTCCGAACGGATAGTGACAATAACACGGAACCAAACCAATGCAAGCTCGCAACCGATCTCCTTCTGTTCCTCTATCAATCTGTCTGATCCGGCTCCTTTCGTGCCGTTTCCCGGGGCCGGTAAATCCGCTTTTGCCCGTAGATAAAAAAAGGTTTCTTTGCTGTTTTTACATAGCAAACCCCCTAAAACCCTCGATACGATTTGTTGCCACAAACACGGAAAAGAAAAAAAAACTTCACAAACTCTTCACGCCTTTTCGCGCATAACATAAAGAAAACGAGAAGCATATTAAACAAACACCATCACCGGAAGACGTGTGCCCGAAACCAACTCCGAAGTAACGAAAGAAAAAGAAAGAACCGATAGGCGAGTTTGTTTCGCCGATAAAAAAACCATTCGGAGCCTGAGCCTGAACTGCGAAATGCTTTATCGCGCCGCGGGGCGAGCGTAAGCTGATGGGCGAGATGTTGTAGTGTTGATAAACAAAATGATATTTAAAAAAGGAAACGTTTTATAAACGGTTGAATAAAATTAACGCACACATACGCAGAGGGTCGAACGGTCGGCCCCCAAGCTGCTGGTAGATTAGTCCAAACCAAAAGAAAAATAACGAAATTTATATCGATATGATTGTGAGACTGTTCAGTTGAGTTGGAGGGGTTTCGTTTTTGTAGCTCGACAGCCGAGCGCACTGTAGCTAAATGGCGTTCCTTTCTAAGAAAGATCCACGAAATGCGCTCCGAACGCACGGAACCGATGCTCGGAAGTAATTCAAAGTTTTATTTGGATGTTACGTTACGTTTGAGAGGACAACCATTGTTACACGTTACAATGAAGGGTCCGGGAAGGGTTTAGTAAAAAGAACCGGTGTTTGCTGCAGTTTGTTGCAGTCGCTCCCATTTGCTCCAATTATGCTCGAAGCACTGCCAACGAAAAGCATAAACTCAATAGGATGGATAGTGAGAAGCTTACGATGGAAGCGCGGTCTCCGGTGCGTGTAGGAAGTTGTTGTGTAAATTTCAGGGGACAAGATCCAGAACCAGATACCAAGATGTTGCGATGTTGACGGTAGTGAACGTGAAAACTAGCTTTGTTTCTATGTAAGTGCTTAGTGGATCAAATACTACAACACGCCGCATAAGAAAACGGTACACGAACGGCGTCTTGCCCGAAGCGAATGAAGGGTGCATACACTACATTAAAATGAATGAACAAATTAAGCGCAGCATTCAGGGCGGAAACAAACTGGAACTCGTTTCGGACACCATTTTGTGAGGGAAGAAAATTTGCGACACTTAAATTATATATATGAACCTATACAAACTCACGCGTTCGCTCACGATAGTTAAAGGAAGCGCCATTCACTCGTAAAAAGCCAGCCACACACCCGATGGAAGAAAGACCGAATGATCTAGAAACCCCAACTGGCCAAACTCACGAACGCATTGTAGACCAAATCCTAACTGGAAATATTATCAACCGAACGGTTCCGGAACGCAAAAACCGGAACCATCCATTTCAACGAAGCAAAACAGAACTAGCGGAACCAATTGCCGGGTAACCGGGCGAACGGAACAGAACAGAATAAATTGTGACTACATTGTGAAACTCACACAAGCACACTTTAGCAGAAATAAAAAGCCAGCATGGATCGGATTCGATGATACAAACGTAAATGGAATTTTGATTATTCAATTCGATTGTTCAAAGTTTGTTTTCGTGCTTCGTGCGCAGTGCGCCTAGCTGTATGCAATCCGATAACCTCCAGAAGAGCTTCGTGCAAAAAGTTCAATGCCTATCAGATTGCATACCTTCAGGGTGCTATCCGAAAGCTGGCTAAGGGTGGGTACACTTCCAATCAAAAGTGTTTGGACGATAGCGACGTTTGTGGATTGGGACTCATTGGAAAACGAGAAATATATTTTTATCCAGACAAAAATCCTCTTCTCTTCAATTACAAGACTTGCCAAACAATGAGTTTCGTCGATCTCTTCAGAGCAGCCCTTAAGAGGAAGACCACTTGACATAATTTCGTTCCAGACAGCCTCTTCAAGCACGCAAACAAGGAACGGTGCTTGCAAAACAAATATCCTGCACCACGCTTTGCACGGAGGTCCACCAAACCATGAAATCGCTCACTGCCCGGCCCGCCCGTCAAGCCACTCAACCGCGGTGATAATCCTTGCCCGGGCCGAGACCGGGACCATCCTTGAGATGCAATTCCTTAACCTTCACCTCGATCGCCCACACGCTGAGAGGTCAGTCGCCCTCTGCTGCGGCCCGAGCAACGACGAAACGGCAACCCGGGATGTCCGCCCTCCAGCCAAACTCGCAAAACGCATAAATCATACGTTTCTGCTCGCCAACATATTCCTCGCGCGCGTCGCGAACGGTCGAACGGTCGGCAACGGCAGTCGAACGAAAAACGGACGGGACGGGGTCAGGGTCCCTGGGGAGGGGGCGGGAACGTTGGAAAAAAGTAAGACATAACCGAACGGAGCAGAAGGCCCCCAGAAGAGATTGGGAATGAAGATGTAATCCGCTTAAAAAATCAACTTGCATTAATCGCCTCGCTCCCTGGGGCCCCCCACCCCGACGGTCGGTGTTTCGCCGATTTCGGACCCGTTAGTCCCGGCGGTGGAATGCGGGCACAGAAACCTTATCACTTCCTCCGCGGGAAACTTGACGCTGCCGCTCCGGTCGGTGTAATCGAATCGGTCCCCGGGAGCCCGCCCGGCAGCCCGGCAGAAATTAATCCGCCTAGCATGAATACATTTGATTTCGATTCGCCGGCCCATTCCTATCGGCCTGGACCTCGGCCCCGATGCTTAAGCTATCGTAAACGCTCCGGATCCGGCTTAAGAAATAAAATCGGTTATCGAACATCACTGCACTCGATCGATCGGCTAGGCGCGCAAACCGCCCGGGCTGATCCGCTCCCGGAACAGGTTAACCAGGGCGGGCGGGAGGTAAGTATACCCAGAGAGGGGACCAGAAATAAATTGTCCCCGACCAAGGGTTGCCCCCCCGCCGGGTGGGAGGCCGAGGGACGATAAAATAAAGATTATGCAAATCGCGCGTCGTACGCGTCGCGTTTGCGCGTCCGGTTGGTCAATGAACCAAACCTACGCCACACGACCCCCGCACTGCCGCTGCTCGGAACCGGTGAGGCCGCCGGAAAGGACACATCACCGGAATCGTAGACCACTGGCTCGCGGATCGATTTCTGATACGATTTTAATGCCTCTCTGAACGATCGAGATGAGATCATTCAACGGTAGCCTCCGGGGCTGGCCGGTTCAATCCGGTCGCCGAGAACCGGGCGCAGGTATCGCATTGCAACCGGAAACGGACGGAAATGTGGCTCCTAGAACTGCGTGCCGCTGATCACATCGCCCACGTCAGTCAGGCGCTGCGGGCGCGCGTGTGGTAATACAATCGCCATCGCCCTCGGGGCCGACGGTGCTGGTGCAACCAAACATGTGTCATGTGGCGTATCGCTTACCAGCCGGCATCCGGTAGCGTCACCCGCTCACAGCCCGGTAGCGCTTGTTTTCACGCCAAAAAGGGTGCCACACGTCGTTGGTGGCCAACCGCTACTGCTCGCCTTTTTTACGATCGCCAGGAAGCCGATCGACTGCGGGGCGATCGAATCGAGTCAGGTTTTGTGTAATGCATAAGATGCAGAATAATTATCCGGATTGCTCGAGACTTTGGTCCTGTTGTTGCAGTTAGTGCCAACTCTGATGCTAGGACTTTAATGTGCGCCACCCTTGAACAAGTTTCCAGCCCAAGACGGGACACCATTATTCGTTTCTTTTTATGACCACGTCGGATGTTTGGCTTCCGAAACTCTGGAAGGCGATGGCAATCGGAGGATCCGATTGACTTTGCAGAAATGATGGAAGAACCTCTCCGGGGCAGTGTGTTGCATGATGGATGCACGTTCAAAGCAAAACCCCTACAGAACCCCTGCAGGGCCTGTCGATCCGAAACATGTGCGGTCTCAGCGGCGTTGGCGGCAGAGATCTTCCTTTTCCTTCCCGAGCTACGCTCCGGGGGCGAGATTTGGGATGTTCTTGGGCTGGACTTGGGTTTCATATTCCACGTCCAGGCTAGGGCCCTAGTGGTCTGTTTACAGTTTCTCCGTCATTTTTTCTTATTTCCCGACCCGAAACGTGTTGGATGCCTTCCGTTCCCTCTCGGTCGGCCCTTTCTTCGCCCATGTGCATTCAAATTGGGTAATGATTTCTCGGGGCCGTTTGTTTGAAGAAAAAAAAAAACGGACCGGCTAATGGATGTTGCCACAGGTAGCCCAACGTGAAGGTGCGAACGAACCCGGCCCAGGGCAGGTTGTGATCTAGCCCTTTTTCTTCGCTACCAACGGCAAGCCGGCCCGGTTGGGCTAGGGGCTTTATCGCACAGCATCATCTTCCACTCCCGAACTCAATTAAAGGATTTACGTCCTATGACTTCGCTGTTTTAGGACCTCCAATAAACGCCGCCAAGTGTTGGGCTTTCCATTTTTGATTTGTTTGATTCGAAAGGTGGAAACCCTTGCACCCCGAACACGGGATGACACAATAAATTAGCCAACGCAATGCAATTCCACATTGAAAAAAAAAAGCGGCGGAGAAAGCTACGCAGCAGGTCCGGAGGTCCTGGGCTGTGTTTTTTGTTCTATTTATACACCAATCCGAAGGGCACACCATTAGCTGTCTCACAGGGCTCCCGGTCCCTTTAGCCTTTTCGCTTCCGACGGGACTCCGGCACTGGCGACACCTTCGGCTTTGTTCGGGGAGAAAATGCTTTCTCCGACGAAGGTTCTCCGTTTCGGTTTTCGCAGAATGCAACAATTAAACCCTCGGAAAGCACAAAAGTTGCACGGACTCGGGCGACTCGGCCTCGGTGCCGCCGGCGATACCAAGCGCAAGGTGAAGCGAATTGAACGGGAGCCAGCAAGAAGCCGATCCTAGGGACGGTTGTGGGCAAACCGAAAGGAAATGGCCCTTTTTGCTGCTGCCGGGTCCTTCGCTCGCTTGACACGCCGGTGAGGAGTTGACGGATGAAAACGGAAGCACTTTAAAGGACGCCGGGTTTGGCCGGGAAACAATGTCATTGTTGGCCCGCCGACACCCCCGGAGCTGGCTCTTAGAGGCTGGCTTGTTTGCGTCACAACTCCAAGGCCGTTCCAATAGCGCACTACCCATCGGGAGTCCATCAATTCCCCGTTGATCGGCGATTTCTATGCCCGCGGGGCTAAGTGGCACACAAAGTCCCATAAAATCATAATCAGATCTGGTGGCTGGTGAATAAAGTTTTCGCCCAACTTTATCACCCTTCTTGGGAGAAGTTTCCCGATCTCCGGTCGGACGTTATCGCGGACATCGAACTGACATCGCACGGTGTTGTGTGCCTTCCCCCCGGAGTCAATGGGAAGAAAGAGCAACCGAAAGGGCGCCGTCGGGTCAAAAGATCATCCACTGGCCGCCCGAAACGTGAGCAACTGACCGGTGCAAGAAATCTGCCCAAAACAAAAACGTCGCCTCTCCGGAGCTCTGAAATGTGACAAAAAGTAAGCGACTTCTTAAGCGGGGCCAAGAACGGGAGAATAAAAGTAATCCTCAAGAAAGTCTCGGACTCGCCCGGGAAGAGTAAACACGGTCGGTCGGTGGACGCTGCGGACTTGACTGGACCCACCAATACACGGGCAATACACCGGACAAAACTGTACACGACCCGTGATACAGTTGGCTTTTTATGTCCACTTTTTATCTCTCTCCGACCGATCGGCGGGCTCGCTGTCTTCTTCCTTCATCCGCCCGGCCCGGTAGAGAGTCCGTGGGCCAAGAAAGCATCAGCTCTGCTTCTTCTTTTTCCCGCTCGTCTTTCCCCGACGGACCCTTGCCTCGCCACGTATCCTTCGCTTTGGTATCTCTATTTCGCTCCGTTTTTCTTTACGGGCTCCGCGGTGCTTCTCCTGCTGTTCCATTACTGCTGCCGTTAATGCTGCCGTGGATGCTGCGGCCACCGCCGCCGCTGCTCCTATGCTTTCCTTCCTGGTACATGCTTTTGTGTCCGACCTCTCTCTCTCTTTCACTCTCTCTCTTTGCGCTCCCTCTTTCTCCTTCTCTCCTTGTTGCGCTGTCCGGTTCGCCCTGTACCTGGCCCTCTGCTTTGCATTCCTTCGCTGGCCGAACCCGAGCTGAGAAAATAACTTTTATAAATACACATTACCCAGCGCAGCACGGTCACCATCATCAGCATCATCATCATCATCAACATCGTCAGCAGAGTTGCCCGTGCCCGTGGTACGTATTTCGTTTCGCCGTCGCCGTCTCCTTCGCCCATCTGCTGGCCGCGCGTTTTCGCCAATTCGTTTCGCCGTTGTTTGCTTTTACGTCACCAACACCAGCAACCAGCCACCCAGCCAGGCCAGCCAGCATCCACCATCGGCGTGCTGAAACCAAAAAAACCCGACCGATCGACCGACCGACCGACGGCGTAAACGTCGCTCCTAATGATCGAACGGAGGCAAACGGTGTGCTTGATCACCGACGACCACCACTACTGCCAGCCCGTTCACTACCAACATCCTCTCCCCACCACCACCACCACCACCATCATTGCACCGCCCCCGGTGGGGGGCAGCCAACCAACACGGCGATCAGACACGCTCACGCTCTACGCGATCTTCAGCCGCGAGATCGTCGTCGTCGTCTCCGGTATCGTTGAAGTCACCCTGAGTCCCGTGCGCCGCGGCGTGCTCGCGCTCGCTCTCGCTCCCCCCCGCAGAAGGGGGCCGATGATCGATCGGCTTCGATGTGGCGAGGCAGGAGTCGGAGTTGGGCGGGCCGCCGTGAATAGCCGACGGTTGCTGAAGTAGCCCGCTGGCAGCCGGGGACCACTTTCCTACTACACGCAAGCGACATACCTACCAGACACTATAAAGCCGCCTCGTCGTCGTGTAGCCGGTCGGTCCGGAGGCCGGAGAAGCACCGCACAGTGGGCGAAAGTGGCGGAGCGTGAGTCTAACTTCAATCGTTCGGTTATGTTGGTCCAAAACGGGTTTATTATTATTTACCATGCGTCGTAGCATCAACTATTTCTTCATTAATTTGGTATCAGCAACAAACATTTAAATTACGATTTTTAATGTTAATCAATATAATTATTGTCATTTTGTAATGCTTTGATTTTAATGTTTGGTTTATTGACTACAATTAATAATTTAAAACTCATCTTGAGTTTCAAAAAAGGGATTCAAATCGGATCATTTGGCCTTTCGGTCACCTGCCCACCACTGTTCCGGATTTCTGCGCCAGCGGCGTCCGCGGCCAGCAAAGGGAGTATTTTGTTCACTGGCCGCTGGTCGCAACGCCGATCTTCATTTTCCTCACTACTACGGCTCGAAGTTGCTCTGTTACTCTACTCCACTCTGCCTCTAAGCCTCGGGGGCTCAGCGCAGGATCGGCCATGTCCAGCACAGCGCGCGTTGCAACGATGGCGGCTCCGCCATTAGGAAGAAGAAGATCGGTGGCTAAGTGATGGGTGCGCGGGCTGCAACAAGCACCTCACTAGCACCCCCCCCTCCCCTTGGGGGCCGAGTGTCTGGAAATAGTTCGCCCGACGGGGCTTCGGGGGCCCCAACCGACAGATGTCAGGTCGGTGGCGTGGTGATGACGTTTCTTGCTTTCTTTCTCCCGGCTAGGCTTTTATTAGGAAGTGCGTCATCGGTGTGGCGGTGGCGGGCCGTGTGGCAGGCCCCAAACCCCCGTGGCCCTGTGGCTTTCAGTGCCCCAAAAGGAGAGCAAGGGTTCACTAACCGGGGAACGCGGTGTGCATAGCGTAAGGTCGGCCCGAGATCGAGGATTAACCCTGGACCCCGTGTGTGACGGATTAAAAATACATTAAAAACCTATTTGGCTTATGATCCATCGGGAACGCTGTGCATAAATCATACGACCCCAGCGAAGGACTGCACCAATTGCAAAGTGAGCACAAACTCCGCACAAAATTCGCAACATCACTCTACCTGTGATAAGGCTGGCCCATTAATTGCGCCGACATCTTGAGACGTTCGCGACGACGTCTGGGCTCCCGTGTCTCGGCGCCGCTATCTAAACTACATCCCATAAAGGCCCCAGTTGCGGGCCGCACGTAAAGTGCAATTAAATAGCGCAGTCGACCATTAGCGCAGCGCGGTGGCGGACAAGATATCGCACGCTGTTATGCGTTATCAATGCAAATGTCCTTCCCCGAGAGCGGCTCCACATCGATCAGCGGCGCAGTTGCACATCGGCGGAAGCTGTCGGACTTTAAATCTCGGAGAGTCACCGAGCCAACCGAAAACCGGCTTTTCTCGTTCGCCAACCGTAAAGGGTTGAGCTTTTCGGGCACTCGGGTGTGTGCGTGAGCTTTCGACATTCTTTCGAAGGGTTTGGGTCCAAGGGTTGAAGCACCTGTGTAAGCGATCGATCGATCGAGCCGTTAGTGTTCGTGTCTCGTCGTTCGCTCAGTGTGAGTGAGTTGTGAGCTTAAATTTCTCATCGCATTAAAGTAAACACTGTACGCCGCACGCACACAAGCGCACCGACGAAACGAACACATCGCCATCGGTCTGCCTGTGTGCGTGCTTGGGGTGGTCCAACTTGTTGTACAACAATTTTCCCCGTTCAGTCTAAAAAAATAAACCGTGGCCATCGGACGCCGCTGCGAACCTGCGTCGCGCATCGTCAGCCAATCAGAGTCGCGCGAGTGAACCCTTTCGCGACACGCAATAGTGAATTGATCGTGCGTGATCATGAGGCACCGAATTCTGCTCACAAAACACAGAAAGTGACCGAAATGTTTCGATGACGTGTTTCCTGCTGATCGTCGATTTGTGACCAATATTGTGTTAATGTTAAGGCAAACGCCAGCAAAAAAAAGGTGTAAGCGGCATGCGAAGGAGTGCAACCGATAGCAAAAGTGCACCTCAAAAAGGAAACAAAACCCCCGGACGGGGTCCGGGTGAAGAGAGAAGATTAAAAAGTTAAGTGCAATCGTGCGGGGTGCCAGTGCGCGGGGAAGTAGAAAAGGCGCATCCTGCGTGACCCGAAGTGCAACGAAGAACCGGAGGCGGAACGAAAAATAAGCCGAATGAAGGAGGAAAAAAAACAACAAACAACAACAACAGCAGTGATGGTCAAACCCGCGGTCAAGAAGCTGTGAGTGAGGAGAATGTGAAGCAAGCATGCCGCAGGAAGGCTGTGGAAGGATTAGCGTGTGACGAGCGTGTGACGTGACACGCGTTGGTGACTCAAAGCTCCGAACGTGCACCGTTCGGGCGGATTAAACTGATCGGATCGGATGATCGGGCAAGGATCTAGCCCCGGGCCGATGGTTGCGAGGTGCATCGAGTGCGTGAGGGTGTGTGTGCTGTCGAGCTGAGTTGAGTCAAGTTCAAGCCAATCAATCAAACTGAAGTGCGCCGAGGGGATCCTTCGGTGTGCCGGTGAAGGACCCCTGCGACCCACTGGTCGGTCGTTCGAGTGATTAAAAGTGGGCCCCAGCTTCCAAGGCTGTCGGCCATTTTCTGGTGACCTCGCAGGAGCAGCGTGAAAGTACCTGGCCCAGCCGGAGCGGAATTTATCAGGTATCTCCAACCGGGCCCTGGCATCCCGCTCGGTAAGTTTCCGACGCCGATTACCGATCGATTGCCGTGTGGATTCGATCATTCGTCTAGGCCGCCAATTTGCATACGCCAATTGTCACCGCAAGGCGGAGCATTCCGCATAATCAAGGAACCTGTTCTACGTCTCGATCCGTATGCTGATCGTGCCCTTATCATAAGCCCCGTGTTACAAGGCTGTTCCACGTGCACTGTTGCAACATTTTCCAATGAACCGGAGCAGCTCGTTAAATGGCTTCGGAACGTGCCACTTAATAGCCTTTGATCTGAAATTGTATCACAATGTTAATCCGTTTCGCGCGCCCATAATTTGATTGACGGATTATTCGATTTCCGCCGCCACCGCGCAACAGTAATGCAACATTTGCTTTACGCCACTTCCGCTCCGAAGTGCATTAAAAATACCCGTGCTAAAATTATGATAATTCATAATGTTCAATCGGCCGAGCTTCGGTGTTTTCCAGTTCATTTGGGGCAGGGAATTAAAAGGAAACTACGGACCAAGCGGGCGGACTGTATTGTTGTGAACTTTTTTTCTGTTGCTGGATTGCAAAAATAAATCATTGTTGAGTACGACCGAGCGACTCACAATAAAGCAGTGCAGTTACGGGTCATTTTTCAGGGAAAAATCGATTTCCGCCGCTTCGGTGGGCCATTCGCGAGTTGACTGCGATTTCATCTGCGTTAATACTATTCAATTGCGAACTGTAATCTGTGTTGTTGCCAAATGGCAGAACCCTTAATTTCGAAACGAAACATTAAGTTGAAATTAATTTTGGTTCGGTTAATGAAACACGCCGAGCCAAGATTGAATTAATCCCGCACCGATCGACACTTGCGCCCGACGCCACACTTCCTACGCACGTGGCAGTGATGATTTATGGTTCGAGTGTCCGACGTCGAGCGGACTTCCGCCCTGTTTTATTCCCTACACCTGGAGTGGTGCTCCTGTGCCAGGAGGCGTCTCGATGGCGCGCTTAATACGTGACCGTAACCGTTGGGATGCGCCCGGAGTCCGGAAGCAAAACTGAAGCCTAATTCGTAACGCACCCAAAAACACGGGTAGCTCGTGGCCGAGAGGCTTCTTCGAGGCGTACACCTTCACTTACAAAACGGACCACGATTTCATTAGCATCGGAACGCCATAACTCAAAACTTCACATCATGCCAGTCGCTGGAAAACAAAACACTCCGTTGGGCCGGGTTCCGGCCGTGATCGGGTGGGGCATCACGGAATGGGTGTTTTTATTCCGTCGTGAATGGCCAATTTAAACCACTTTCCAAATTCGCACCGGAGTGACTGCGCTAACGCCCACGGTCGGCCAAAAAGCGATCGAATTGAATCTACACAGCAACGGACAAACCCGCCATCGCCATCGTCTTCAGTCGCCGTCACGGGCAGCCATCTTGGGGACCTGTCGTTTCGAGACCGATCAAACCGATCAACTGCTACATTTAAACACACGCTACCGGGGGAAAGGATGGTGACGGTTATTAATGACGTTTAAGGCTCGCGGGATCCGCGCTCCGAAGGCCCGGTCGAACGGTGTCTCACGATCGCTGCCGATGAGGTGGTGGGGCGTGCAGAAGGCGAAACAATCATTTAATTTATTGAAAACGAATAAAACTAACAATAAAAACGCTCGTAACGTGCCGAGCGCCCCATCCTGACCGGGCAGCCGTCATGCTGTGTTTTCGGTGGGATTTTTATGTGGACGACATTGCCGGCCATATCGCGCCCCTACCGTTCTTACGACCGGTCGGTCCGACAAGTATTGGGCTTTGGATGGTACGAACTGCAAGCCGTTCCATTTTATTGCCAATCGCCATTTTTGATTTTCTTTTTTTTTGGAAGCGAACTTGTCCTATCTCGAATGGGTTTTTAAAGTGTGTCCTGACGGGTGATACTCACTGCCATTTACTGGCAGCCCGGCAGCTTCGCTAGGGGTCCACGCTAGACCGGTGCTAATCGGAAGCCTGCTGTGGGGACCCCGTTGGCTTCGGGCTCATCTATAATCCGATGGAATATGTAAATATTCGCATCGCATTCCGGTAAATACGATGTAACGGCCATATTTTTCGCTTCTTTATAGCGCCAATCCGGCTGGCCCCCGTGCCAGGCGTTCGAATGCTCCGAAAACCGGAAATTAAACCGGAGTTCATCAAATCCTAGATATCGGCTCAGCATCGATTGTGGACCCCGGGGGGAAACAAACATCTCGATAACATCGGCGAGTTACCCGATGGCCCCGATAGTAGTAGCCACGCCACGGGGAGAATGCCCGAAAAACCTACCGGCCAAGATAAACGGCAGCCCAAAACATCGCTAATTTAATCAGCAGCATAATGCGCTTCTCTTTTCCGGTCGCCATTTTTCACTCGCCCGTCGTCGACGACCGGCCCGCTTTTTCTCCGTTCCGTTTTTGTCCAAAGTTTAAGCTTTTTTCACTCAGCGACAGCAGCGTCAGCGAGTTCGCTCGGCTTCCCGTCGGCCTTTTAACACATCTTCGAAGATTGTTTCTTTGTTTATGTTGGTGCCAACGACCACCGTCCAGCGTCCTTTAATCAGTTCGCTGGGAGTTGGCTGTTTTTTTTCGTTCGGGTAGCTGGCCCGGCAATATTTCACTTCGCGCCGCTCGCCGAGTCAGCACATTTCGGTTGGCTACGGTTTTTGCTTCTTCGACTGCAGCTAATTCCGGCTCATCTTCTTGGGGCGAGTTTTGCAGTTTGGCTCCCGGCACTGTGTATCAGCGTCCGCTTGCTTATTTATATTAGTCCCCAGGTCGCCCGGATGACAGCGTGGGAACGGCACTGCGGTCGAGGGCTTTGCTGACACGACGGAAGCGCCTCCGAGTCGACCAGATCAGGAAGCGGTCCATAACGTGCGGCTACCGGTGCTCCTCGCTGATGAGTGGCTATTGCTTCTGTTTTAGTCTGTGGCGTTGTTGCGGCATCAACACGCCGCGTTTTTTTCCCGTTCGTCCACTTCGCTAATTCGATTTGAAGCCCTCGGCCCGTGAGCTAACCGGAGTGTTGTTCCGAGAGTGAAGATCCGCTCTGAGTGGCTGGCACTTCCGCTGGTCGCTTTCGAATCTTCCAATCTATCAAGGAATTTTTTTGGGTTTGGGTGGGGAATCCATTCACTAATTAAGTTGATAGGTTACGAGGCGCGATGTTTTGCATTCAATCAAATCCCCATCAAACACCACGGAAGCCAGCCATCGGACATGGACGTGTGCTCGTGTAATCCTGGCTCGTTAGCATCGAGGGGATGCGCCATGTTTTCTCTAATTGCTTTTTACTGTGGGCACCTGAAAGGGAATACCTGTCAAAGCCAAACCGAATCGGCCTGCTCGTTCCGTCATTCCGACCGCTTGATTGGCAAACTCCTACGTCCGTCTACGTTTTCCGTCCCATTTCCACCAAAAGCTCATTTGATCGCCATAAACCGACGCACGCCTACGACGAACGATAGACCAACGATAGACAAATATCCCACAGAGAGAGAGAGGCCGAAAAGCAATAACAATAATTTAACGGACCAATAAAATTTACCATAAAATTATAAGAATTGAATTTGATTTAAGCAATACATTCCACGACGACGACGACGACGACGACGACGACGCGGGTCGTGTTTGCTTTAGGGGAAGGTCCGATCGATCGATGGTCCGTAAGTGTTCGCGGTGGCTCCGTTTTGTGGCCCCGGTTCGTAGGAGCCCCGGGCTTCCTTCGCTGGAGTATTACTCCCTTCTTAATGATGCTCGAGGCACTCCACCCAGATTTTCGGGTTCTCGGAGCCGAGAGTGCTTTCAAGAGACGAGACGCGACGCAAACTTTCTTTACTCGTTTTTTTTCTCGAGCGTTCCCATTTGTATTTATGAGCACCCGCGACGTAAGAGCGTGCGTCATACTCTGGCCGGCCCGTATGCAGCCCCGAAAACGGCAAGCATCTTCACTGGACTGGAACGAAACGGCTTCTGGACAGCAACCGGGACGGTGCACGGTGCCCGATGGGACCACCGGTCGACACGCGCATGGAAAATTATGGCCCCAGGAGCAGGCTGATGCATTTTGCGCTTCGGGGGCTCCCTAGACGCACCGGAGAGGTCACCGAAGGAGTCACACCGAGAACCGGGTTTGGCTCATGTTTTATTCATCCTCGTCGGCCTCGTCGCGCTGCATGAGTTACACATCGCCACGGGCGCCCGATACACCGTAGGGCCCGAATTTGAATGTAAACGGTAATTAATGGTCCCAACGGTGGGACGGTGCGAAACGGTAGCCGGAAGTCCTTGGGATGTGCGCCTTGACGCGCCACATTACGGCCGCACCGGCGTTTGATGGCATTTCGAAGCTTTCGACCTTCGAGTACGCGGACCCTCCGTACGCCAATCGCCATCCAAAGTGTGCCGTTCCCGCCTATCGCCTATCGATCCTAATTAATCTTCGTGACCGTAAAAGAGCGGAATTAATCATCAATCCGTTTGGCTGCTTTTTTTTATTGACGAGAGCATCACGGACTTTACGGAGCGCGTTAGAGCGATCGCTTCGAATCCTCCTCGAGGCTTCGAGGCGGAGTTTTATATTTTTATGCTTCGAAAACGGTTTTATTGCCGGCCCGGGCCATCCAGGTGATTGAGTTGCCGTGAAGTGTGGAGCGATGGGCCCACCGCCGGATCGTAAAATCCTAATTTCTAAACTCCAACGCGCCCGCCCAACGCCGAACATTGGCACCTAACGAAGCGGGCTGGTGGCTGTGTCCATAAAAAAGGAGCCCTGGGGCCGGGCAGATGGATGCACTTTATTTACCGGCGACAGAAAGAAATCCCCCAAAGTTAACCGTTTCGCTGGGGGTAAAATAAAATTCGAAGCCATAAACGTTTGGCCCCGATTGAAGGGGGGGCCCAAGAAGAAGAAGAAGCTGCTCCCCGAGGGGCCCGGTGTGGATCGAATTACTTTGCCGACCTCTTCCGGTTGGCTCGGTTGGCAGGGTGATTGAAAGTGACTTTTGCTATCAACGCGTTCAAAATGGCGAATAAATTTGGTCTTCATCGTGGGCTAGGCTTTTTTGCATAATTATCAGCAGCCCGAGTTGACTTCCTGAGTTACCTGAGCCGTTACGCACACAGAAAGCGCGCCACAAATTGGGACCCCCGTCTAAGCCGTTCGGAGCACCAATTCCCGGTGGATCCCGAAGGTCACAGCAAAACTTCGCCAAACTTGCACCCGGCGTGACTTGTGAAGTCGGCCGCCCATCGGCAAGCTTAACGAGCCGCACCGGGGCGTAGATGAGACAGCAAACAACGGTCCCCGCCGGTCTTCGGGTGCACCAAGCTTCGGCTGGGAAGCGCCGCGACCATCCGCGATACGCGCGCGGACATTACGAATTCATGCGATTCCTCCTACCGTTCGCCATTAAAATCACTTCACGTCCCGCCCACGGGAAACCCTGCGGAACCCGTCCGGCGTCTTGATTAGGGGACGGTCCCGGTAACAAGTGGCGGCCGGAGAAAGATGCACCCGGACCGGCCTCGGGGTCCCCCGTTTGCTAACGAGGGCGCGAAAGACCCATCAATGTTCGTAATTAAAACTTCACATTTTTTTCCAAGATCCGCTCGATCAAGATCCGCACGCCCGGGTCTCTGTCTATAATTTTATGACCGCCCTCCCGACAACTCCCGAGCGACTTTCTTGAGGTCTTCCTGCGCGCGCGCGCGTGTGTGGCGGTGGGCTGACCGCGACTTTCCTACTTTAATTTTTATGGTATCGTAAAATTATAAAAATTATACCGCGGCGAGCCTGGGCCGCCCGCCGGGACCCCGTGACGCTTGGTTACCTCCGGTTACTGTGGCCCACGTGGGGAGAACTCCTTCACAATGGCCCCTCGGGGGGGGTTGATCCCACCAGGCAACTCTGATTGCTCCGATCGCTGCCCAGAAGTTCCAGCGCTGCGCATCTCGGAACTGCAAATTTGGAAAACAAAGCAGAGCGCATCAAGAGACCCCGGTCTCATTGTCCGTCGCCCCCGCCGCCAGGGGGCGCTAGTTTAAATTAATTTATTTCCAAAACTATTAAATTACACTTTTACGACTGCAACTTTCTGTGCCCGAGCGTCTCGCTTGTTTTATCCGTCGTGGGCCTCGAGAACGAGCTTGTAACATGAGTTTATGACTTCGGCGCGACTTCTGCCGGCCGCCGGCTTTAAAGTGTCCGGGGAAATGGCGGTCTTTGCATTGCGCGCCACTGCGCGAATGAGGCTGGCTGATTTATGCCTCGCCGTGAGTTTGGTACCGTTAGCGTTTGGTGGAGCCCCAAGTTCGGAGGACTTCGGACTCCGGGCCTTCACTTACGCCGCTCCGCGTGAGGCCTCTTGGGCACCCAACTATCTTGATCGGCTGGTCTATTACGGTTCACCGGCACACTGATGAACGTTCGCCTCTCGAACCTATCATTTACCATCTTCACCCACAATCGTCGTCATCATCGCCGCGGCATACCTTCGCAGAGGCGATAAGAGGCCGAGCGGCCCAGCAGGAGAAGAAGAAGACGGAACCCGCCCGCTCTCTGGCATACCAATCAAGCGGTAATAAATTGAAAAAATGTTAAGATAACAATCAGTTTTATTTCCACTTCCATATCAACGTCTTCGTCGTCGTCGTCGTCGTCGTAGCAGAGAGCGCTCCGGCAAGGCGAAGACGATGACGACGACGACGACGGCGATGGCGATGGTATAACACAATGTATCTCGGCTCAGCCGGTAGTATCGGACCGATCGGAGTCCGGGTCCACCGGGAGGCTCCCGCTCCTGCTGCCGCGGGACGGCTTCTGGCCCGGCCAGATGGGGGGGGAGCGCGATCGCCATCCGGCAGTTTCGTTGAACCCCTTGCCTCGGCCGTTTATGCTGACGCATTCCGGGGTTTCGGGGCTGGTTTTCTAACGCTTCTGCGACAGTGGCCAGAGGCTGGTGGTGTTGGTGGACCCCAGTGGCAACACTCATACAGGCACAGCGACCGATCGCTGGTCCAGCGCACAGCATCACCCGCGAGAGCCGAGAGCCTGCGTCTTAAAGACGGCCTCGGTTCTTATCGGCCCGGTCGCATCTCGGGACTGGACCGTAGCCGGAGAGTCGTTAATAAATGCCTTCGTGTAGCGCTGGGGCCCCGCCGTTGCTCCGAAGCGACTACAGCATTCTTCGCGGCCGGATCGGATTAAAATCGGATCGTGGACGGCAAAAGCAAAAGGGGGCCGAGAATTTAAACTTTAACTCTCGCTTCGTCTTTCCATTCTTTTTAATTGTAATTTATGATTTTTCTCCAACGAATTAATTGCTCCGGTTGCACTTTTTGCAGGGTTTTCCAGTTAAGCAGTGGAAAAGTGCTGCCTTTTATTCGGAACGAGAGCGTTCGTTGAATTTGAAATGCTCTTTTAATTAATTTTCCCCGATCGATGGGTGATAAGATGCGTGACAGATACTAATTTGTTTGCCCCCCAATAGGGAAGATGGCATAACGAACAGGAGCTTAGTTCTTCGTGGTCCGTAGGGTTAAGGTCAACCAAAGTGCATGGCAGGATCCGGTGCAGTCAGAAGTTCCCGATCAATCGTATGCAGAGCCAGCGGCGACGGGTGCCGCAAAACGGTAGTAAACTTGTTTTGCAACTCCGCGTCCCGTTCGCTTCCGTCGAAACGTCAATCCATCAAATCCCACACGCCCCCCCACACTCCCCACTCACCCACACACACACCCAGATGGCGGGTGCGTTATGTAAAAATGAGCGAAACGGGCCCAACAAATCGAATGAATGAATGTCCAATGTGTTCGCCGTCTTCGTTGCCGTTGCTTTATGGCTCCTCGACTCGACTCGCCGCCGGTCGGTAAGATTTATACGGGCCTTCTCTCTCTCTCTCTCTCTCTCGCTCACTCTCCTGGGGGCGACTTGAATTCGCTTCGCCTGGCCGCCGGTGGCCGCGGACACATTAAAAGCACTTTACAGTTCCTGGCGCTGCTGCCGTTGTTTGCTGCCGACTTTTCACGACTTTTTCAAGTGACAAGCCTTCACGCGGCCCGCCAGCGAAGGGTTGTTACGGACAACAGCAACAACCGAAATGAGTTCATGGCGCTCGCCTAAGAGTTGGGGGCCACTCGAACGAGGAAGGAGAACTGTGTGGACCGAAACGCAAGGTTGGGACGGAATATCGACCACCACGGAGCTGCGTATCGGCCGTACGTAGGGTCCGCAAGGTCAGAGACATCCCTCGAAAGGGTTGGACAGGGAACTGGGAGCTCTCACTCTCTCTCTCTCAGGGCCCTCCAAGGGTCTGTGCCACTTGGAAGCCATTTTGCCAGCCCGACCCGACAGCAACAGCAAAACATAAGGAAGAGAAATAATTGGTGCCGTTCGGTGCATCAGGAACCGATCAACAGCATCTTGACAATGGCCGGCCTGGGGGGGAGGGCTCACTGGGAGGGCAATTCCGGAAGCCAAGCCCAGTGGAAGACACGAATGTCGAGCAGCCCCGCTCGACTTGGCAGGCCCACCCGAAACTACTTCCAGACTTTGTTGCACGCTCACCAACCAACCATCCCTGAGCTAAGACCCTGAGACCTCCTTTCGCACACAAAGAGTGGTCTGGCAGCCAAGTGGAGTGGCGACCAAGAAAAGAGTCATGTTACCTTGCGTCGGAGTTTTTTGCGGTTTGCCTGTTTGCCGGAGTCAAGCACTAAACGATGCCCGCAACATCGCAACCCGATCGGCTGGCCTGAATGGGACATCATTCTTCTTCTCCGCTCCGTCGGTTGGGTCGTTGGGTCGTCGGCTCCGTCGGGCATCTTCAAGTGGCCACCCTCGCCGATGCCGTCGAGTGACTGGAGGCCTTCACGGGGCTGAATCGACGATATTGTTTTACGTGCCGGCCAAGTCGAGGAAGTTTCACGGTCGGACGGTCGATCCGGGTTGCTAATAATGTCGGGCACCGGCCAGAACCAGTCGAGCTAGTTCGGTTGGGGCAGTCGTTTATCAGTGGCGATCGCCCCGTCGAGGATCCGCACGTCAAAAGGAAGCCTGCGAATGATGGAGGTCTTGGGCATAACGATCGATGGCCTCTGGATTGCAGGCTCACTGGGGAACTCACTTATGTTGGTGCTAAAATTTTGATCATTCTAAGGTCCGCTCGGTTGTTTGCCATCTGGTTAATGAGCACAAAACGTGAAAGATGCCATAAAACCTATATGGCCACAAGCTGTCAAAATCGGCCTACCTCACCCTAAATGAGTATAAAATTTATTACCTCAAAATGGGAGAATAAATTCGAAAGTTAACCCGATTGGTTTCTCGAATGCCCAGTGCAGGCTGCAATTAGAGAAACCCGCGGAAAAAGGAGCCAGACGTTGTTGCCAGCTGGTGGCTCATAAGGTGCCGTCCGAGCAATGGATCTCGGATCACAGTGAATTCCTTTCCCCCCCTCCGGGGGCCCCAGAGGGCGGAGACCGCAGTCGGGGACCACCAAGAGCGTCGCCCGGGTGTTGTGAGGCGGCTAAATTTACAATCAGTTTGATTGAATCGCCAAGATTCGTGAAGACGCGCGGTGCGTTGATTTATCAACAGTAAAAAAAAAAAAAAAAAAACGGGGTGAAAGAAAAGATTTCTCGCAGGCATCGGGTTCCCGAGCGGGCGCGACAGATGGGGTACGGCCTGGCGGACGGCTTGCCGAGACCTTTGCCATCCATCCGCTTCGTCGGGTTCGTCAAATCAGACGCACCATAAATCACCACCAGCGCCCCGGCAGGCCCAATAAAGCGAATAAAATGGCGGCCAGCCGAAGCGCGGTCGAGGCCGCCCGAAATCCCAGATGGGAAAGCGCGCCTTTGATTTGCGGCCCCGAAATTAGGAGTGCGGCTCGGGCGATGGCGATAGCATTAAGATCGCGCGGGCCGATAGGCCGGGGCC
Source organism: Anopheles bellator (assembly GCF_943735745.2). Taxonomy (NCBI): domain Eukaryota; kingdom Metazoa; phylum Arthropoda; class Insecta; order Diptera; family Culicidae; genus Anopheles; species Anopheles bellator. The sequence goes on from NC_071286.1 coordinate 66,944,391, forward strand.
CGGACCGATTTGTACCGATATGTTGCCGATCATATTTTCCGGGCGAACAGGTTCTCCGCTAGGTGGTTCCTAATTCTCGCCACGAGCTGGCGATTTACAGTCAAATCATGTTGGGGACAAATCGGGCCACAAGTTTCTGTGTCACATCGAAACGCTTCTGACGGAACGCCAGACTCTGTTGCGTGGGAACCCGAACGTCGGCAATTAGGTTAACGTGGTGTCTGACGCGTTTCGGTTTCCTTATCATTGCGAAGCATCGGCCAGACGTGCCGTCGTTGGGTAGAAAAAAAAAAAAAAAAACTAAACGCAGAACGTAGATCAGCATATTCGCTCGCTCCGTTAAAACACACCCCGCGCACGTCCTCCCCACCGAGGGGACATAATGACAAGCTGAGAAATGTTTTGATTAGCCACGGGAAAGATCCACCCGATCGCGTTCGTCACGCGCTTGGAACCTTGGCGCTCCGGCCAAGCTGAACGTAAATGAGTTCATTTCAGTCAAGTGTCATAAAACAGATAAAACTTTATCAGAGCGCGGGGCTACGGGACGGGAAGGGACGGGGACAATGGAGCACCGTTCCTCGGTACAACCCCGGTACTCATGCCCCGGGCGTCGCCTTCGTGTGTCAACCATTTTCTTATTTGCGCGATGGGCTCACAGCGGGAGCTCATCGCTTATGCTGCAGCACCCCCCCCCACCCACCCAAACCGGGGGTCCCATTCTCGGAACACAAAGCTACCCTCGGGTTTTGCATAACAAAGCCCCCGGGTTCGAAGATGAGCGTCTACGGGGATGGCCCGCCGTGCCATTTGAATTTGAAGACGCGACCGAAATTACAAAACGGACCGATTTTTTCTCCTGTTGCTCCTCGGGTTTTGGCGTTCCGTAAAAATGTGGCCGAATTCGGTGACAGCTCTCCGTGGCCCGCATTTTTTTTATCGCGTTTAATGAGAGCAACATCAATACTGGGGAGCTGTGCCATGGTGCGGTAACGCTAATCTCCTCACCCGAGAGGGAAAACATGTGTTCCTTGTTCCTGCGGTGACTTTTACGGGACCCCCGATCTGGGCGAAGGTCCCCACCACTGCTGGAGCCACCGTTTGTTGTGTTCCTGGTCGTGTAATGTTTGGCCGGTCAATATTGACCGAACGCAACGCAACATTCAGGGCAGCAGCCCTCGGCCTAAGGTTTTTTGGGGGGTTTGGAAAATTGAACGATTTTCCTGCTTCAGTTTCCCTAACTCCCCGGCCACTGCAATCGAATTGGGTGCATTTTTATTTACCTCCAAATGGATTGTAATCAGCGCCTGCAGCGTTTCACCGGGAGCACCGGGAGCCACAACGGCAGCACTACTGCCAGAGGGCTCCGACTCCGACTCTTATCGGCAGCCACGCTGCGCCGCTCGTGTAACGGCAAATAGTCCTCACGGTCGTCGCCCAAGTGCGCAGTCCAGAAGTGTTCAAATAAGATAAGAAAAGCTCACCGTGGTCTCTAGGATGAGGGCTGAGCAGCAACCACCAGCAGCAGGCAGCCAAACGCAGCCAATGGTTCGAAAAACATTTGCCTTCCCCCGCCGAAGCCAAAGGGCCGCTCAGAGCCCGCTCCGGGAGGGCGTTTTATTATGCTTCCATGTTTTTCTCTCGATCTCCTTCTCGTGCAGCGTCGTTCTGTGGGCCATTCTGGGGCACGATCTAGGTTTATGGCCGTGGCCGTGCATCGGATGCGGGTGTCATAGAATGCAGCAGAACCCCTGGTCGCTGGTCTCGGTTGCTGCCTCCACTAAACGGTCGGTCGTTTCGAGAAGCACCGTTCGATTGGGCGGATCGGTTAGAGCTTTCTCGTCGTTTTACTTTTTCGCTGCATTCTGGTGGGTCAAATGTGCAATGTGTTGACCCTTTGTTGGTCATGTTTTCAATAATGAACTGGAGCATTTCATAATTTAACGGCAAATTGCATTGGAGAGAAACTTGCGAAAGCTACTTTCGGGGCAATTTCGGTATTTTGTTGTTATAAACTTTTTTATTCGCTTGTTATTCGGTTCCAGTCTGGATTTTTAACCCGGCATCCACACTATGAGAAACTAGGCAAAAATGTTTGGTAGGCCTAGAAACTTCTGATTTTTTGCTAGAATTTTTTTGCCGTGAGTTACTTTGAGTTGCTTTTGAGTTCCTAATGTTTATCGGTTATTTTTCCGATTCGGAATATTTTTTTCAGTTTGACAGTTTATGCCAAATTTCGGCAAATTTTTCTGCTATCCAAAAATATGGTTAGTTTTTCGACAGCGGATCAGATTTTGACAAATATGCCAATAGAAGGAGAAGGAAAGGAAATTGAAAAATTTAAGCAAAAACAAACGAACTGTCATTACAATTAAATATCACTCACTGAAGCTCATGGATTTTTACCGTAAAAGCTGCTAGTGTGGACGCTAGCATTGCATAAAACCTGTAGAAAAAACTCATAGTGTGGACGAGGCGTAAAAAATCCTCTTACTACCGGGGCTAAAAAATCAACGGGAACCTTCGATTTTCTCTGTCAATCTCTGTCTTCGATTTCAACCGTTTTTCAACCGTTCCGAAAATTGAAACAAATTCAGACAAAGATGAATCGCTTAGAGTAAAGACTATTTGAATGATGATGACATAGATTTAGAAGAAAAAACAAAGACTTATTGAGTTGAGAATGTCAACACAAAAACTATTCAGGTTTTAATAATAAACTTCAGAAAGAATCAGTTCGCCAAGTGAAAGCATCTCATAGTGGACCACTCCCTTCAAATCTCATCATCTGCAGCGCACCCGTGAATTCACCGTCCCTGACCAGGCATCAGAACCATAAACAACCTTCACAAATCATAATGCCTTGATGGTCTCCTTATGGTCTCTTTTTCAAAAAAGCCAACCTTCTTATGCAACTTCTTCAACACTGTCAACCAAACACCATCGCAGCGAACCATCCGAAAGACTTTTTGCGTGGCCCAGTACGGGCCGGAGCTATAACGTCGACCGATTCACCACTCACGCTGGTACGGACGGGACACTCGAATGCAGCGTTGACCATTGGCAAGTGTGCAAGTGCACTTCAGTGCACACCCAGTGCACTTGAATGCCACTTTTTGTGCGTTCGGCTGGGCGAGCCGAAGGCCCTCCGCTGGGAACGCTGGCGTTAGGTGTCGGCCGAGATGGATTGAGCAGGGCCAGTGTTTTCACCACCAAGGAGCGTTGCGTGTAGCTGGGCCAAACGCCATGTTTAGCTGGCGAATAAATTTTAATACATAAATAATGAAATGAGAAATTTCTCGCCTACGGGGCGGCCGACTTTGTGCCAAAAACATCGGTAAAAAGTGTGTAAGGTGGTGGCGGCGGTGGCGAGACTGGCGAGAGAGAGAGAGAGAGAGAGCGGGGAACCGGCGATGGATGGCCGCTCGGAAGCCCTAGTTGGAAGCCGCCACTAGGGAGGGCGCCTCCGGCGCACGGTTGAGCTGGGAAATGATTTATTGGAAGATTGGAAGGAATTGCTGTTGCCGGTTGTTGCGCACGCCGCGTTTCGTTGTTGTTTCTATTTATTCGATGTTGTTTTTTTTGTTGTTGTTATTTCTGATGTGTCTATGTGTTTGTGGTGCCCCAACGCCTAACTAATTACTAATTCATTCAGCAACGACATGGCAGCGCCCAGTGGCAAAGGCTCGACCCGCGGGTCTTCCCAGTGGGCCGCTCGCTTGCTCGTGTTTCCTTCCTTGGGCCGAGGTGTTGGCCGTAAATTTGTTTCCATTTCCAGGCGTCTCTCCACCGCAGCACCATGGCCCATGGCGGTCGGGGCGGTGTGTGGATAAAAATGATATATGAAAATATGCGGCCCGAGACCGCGCGCGGTTCGGTAGCGCCCGGCGCGCGGGATGTTGCTTGGGTCTTGGGCGTTAATGAGCCGTGAGCCAGCAGCTAACAGGTTGATTTATTCGCGAAACCACCACCGGCTCGGCGTGTCCGTTTCCGCTTGCTTCCGATTGTTTGATGGCTTGTTGGTAATTTAAGATTTTAATTAAACTACTACCGACTACCCACATCGGGACCGGGGCTCGGCACGCACGCGTTGGCTTCTGTTCCCTCGGCTCCGATCGGCTTGTATTGGCTTGCATTTCGTTTTGAGCACTCTTTTTATGCTGGCTTTCTCGCGGGCACTGGTCGGACACGGATCAGGCAGACGGATTCCGGGTGCGCCGGGGCTGCGTTTATTTTTCCTGTTGGGCTATTGGGCCTCTAACGAAACCCTTAAACATTGTCGATCGTCCGAAGGTCTTGGGTCACGTTTGGTTGTTTGGCGTTCGCTTCCGGCCCGGCCCGGCCCGGCCTGGCCTTGCGCCGCTTTAATGCTTCCAAAATGTCCCAACCCGACCGTGCCTCGGAGACAGCTGTGGGAGTTTGGGTTTCCCGGCCCGGCCCGTCGGCCTATGTTTACTTTTCCTCCCTTTCCCGCCCAGCTTTATCGCCGGAATCCCGCTGGTGGCCGTCGGGAGGAAAAAAAACCCAGCCAACGGAGTGGATGATGTTTGGCCAAAGCATGGTCGCGACGAGCCTGAGCAGCAACATTGCCCAGGCAGGCAGCAGTGCCAATATTTGCCCTCCGCAGGCTCTCTGGCCGACCATATGGGTGTGCGCGCGAGGTGCTGACGAGGAATGCAAACGAAGCGCATTCCACGGAGCCGAGAGGTTCCATAAATCAACCGACAGATTACGACGCTCGGCAGGGCTCCAGGCCTCTCTCTCTCCCGTATAGGCCGCCTTCACGCCCCGCTTCCGGACCTCGTTCTAATCTCTGGTGTCCCTCTTGATTCCGTTTCCTTGCAGCGCACGATGCCCACCGAAGGGCCCACGCTGGAGGACCGCGGGCTGGCGACCATGTCCCGTTCGTCGCGGATCGATCAGTTCCTGGCCGGTGGCGGTCCACCGACATCGCCCACCATCCGCGGTTCGTCCGGTGGGAGCGGAGGCAGCAGCGGCCGGACTCCGTCGTCCTCGAGCAGCGGTTACGAGAGTCAGCTGGCGTTCCAGCATCACCTCATGGCGGCGGCGGCTGCCGGTGGCGGTGCCGGTGGTGGTCCACCTCCTCCGGGCGGCCCACACGGCCACGGCCGGGAAAGTTCCGCCTTCGTGCCCGTGTTGCCGTCGCGTTCGCTGAGACCCGGCGCTATGTACGGGCCGCCGGGAGTGCTGGACGGTGGTCCACCCGACGGCGGTCTGTCGAAGGAGGGTGGCCCGAAGCGGGGCTCCAGCTACGAACTGATGGCGATGATGGCCGACAAGCGCAAGGAGCTGGCACTCCGGGAAGCGGCCGCGGCCGCCATGATGTTGCCGCGCCCGGGAGGACCTCCGGTACAGTCGCCGTCCGGGATGTACGGCCCGCCCGGTGCATTCCTGGGCGGCCCCGGCCCTTCACCGACGTCGGCCGGAACGTTCACGTTCCCACCGGCCGGCCTGGGCGTCTATCCTCCCGGTGTCGTTCCGCCCGGCATGCACGCCGGACTCGATCGGCGACTGCTGCGGGCGCCAGGACGTGCGTCCCGACCGAAGAAGCAGTTCATCTGCAAGTTCTGTAACCGCCAGTTCACCAAATCGTACAACCTGCTGATCCACGAGCGGACGCACACCGACGAGCGGCCGTACTCCTGCGACATCTGCCTGAAGGCGTTCCGGCGGCAGGACCATCTACGAGACCACAGGTAAGCGGTGGCCTTCGGGCTTTAGAATTTTCCCATCCACCCCTGGAAAGTCGAAAGCCCCGCCAATTAGAGTGGATCCCGAAGAAACCGTTGCGATTCGAACTGGGACTGGGTTAATATGATTATGATTTATTTGCCTTCCGGGAATCCCGGTCGGTCGTAATTCTTGGCCCCCGGCAACCCCCTTAACCGAAACGACCGTTGGGTCCGTGATCTAGAGTTTCTCACGCGGCCCCATCGCGTTCGGATCGCGTGCTAATCCCTGGACTGGACATGGTTGATCGCATGGCCACAAACGTCATGCCACGGATTGCGTGCTAGTGTCACTGTGAGCGCTGCGTTCCGCTCCAATCCCGAGTCCTGGCCGATTGTGGTCCGTCACGAAACGGGCGATGTTTTTGTTCCTTAACACAACCATTTGGTGGCGAAAGCACCACGGGAGCAATTTAAATTTAAATTAAATGATTAAACAACGCGAACGATTTTAAATTTAATTTACTTCGCAAGCTCCAAAACCGAAGCTTCATTTCGTCGCGTTTTTGTCTCCGTGAATTGGAAGGGAAAGGAAGGTAAGCCGAAAGCTCTGTTTACCCAGCCCAGTGCCCAGTCCATTGGTTCTACTTCATTTATTCACCGCCTCGCCACACCAATGCCAATGATGGCGAACGCAAGTTTACAGCTCCGTTTTAAATTGAACAAAAACAGGGAAGAAAAATGAAAAGAGCGAAAGGAAACCAGCATCAAGCAGGAAAGTGCAAACGAAAGCGAATCGAAAACGTCGAAGGAGAAACTGGCCGGCCGGCTGGCGGATGGGTTGTTTAAGTGCAACGGACGAGCTTCTGCAATTAACGGACCGATTATGCAAACCACTCCGATTGCAATGGAACTGCACCGTAATTGCACCTTACACCGCCACTACGCGCGGAGCAGATGCGGAGCGTGACGAAACAATTGGAGACGCGCCCGGTTCGTGATGCCTGGGGAGTCCTTCCGAATTGAGCGCAACGCCCAACAGGTGGTGAATTTCTCCCGTGCGACACGTCCTGTTCCGTGTTCCGGTTCACCGCGAAGTGACGGAAGTACCGACCGTTCCGATGATGGTTCGGAAGCGGTGAACCCGTGACAGGCATCGTGCACATCCTTGCAAGGAGCCCCGGGCCGTCCGGTAGGATTAATATTCACAGCGCAGCCCAGCGTCACCTTTGGGGTTCTCCCCGTTCGATCATTTAAAGTTCGGACCCAATTAGTGTTCCGATCGCTTTTCACGCACGGGAAGGATTCCGCACCTGAACGCACCCCCCGAACGCGAAGGGGTCATCATGTTGTGGCCCCACGACAAACTGCTACAAGCGCCAGAGCGCGGTTTGCAGCATTTTTCATCGTTTGCGAAAACTCAACCACTTTCGTTTCACTTTAATTGAGTTTTGCTTGCCCGAGTCCGGCACGGTCCCGGTGCATCCGGAGCTCATTAATATGCAAATATGCCCGGGCCCCGGGTGCCTCCGGGCGTCACGGGGTTGAGCCTCGGCAGGACTCGCTGGGCTGGGTCGTGTTTTTTGCGACACCTCCGATCAGCTTGACCGCAGCGCAGCGCAGCGGATGTGTGTCGAAGGCAAAGGCAAAGCAACAAAAAAGTACGTAACGAGAGAGTTCTTATCGAACTCAATTTATCAATATTTACCACCATCACGACGCAGGCACGCAGGTTATGTGTCGGTGCATTTTTTTTTTTCGGACCAAGTTCACTTCTTCGCTCCGGTGTTCGGCTTCTGACACCGTACGATGCTTGTGAAGTTGCGAAAATGTGGTCCAGCCCCGAGCAGACAGTGTTGGACGAAACGTTTGCAGCTTCTCGTAAAGTGCGTAAATTTTAATGGGACAGCATTAATGGGTAGTAAAAGCAGTCGGGTTGAAGGTTGTGAACGTATATGAGCAATTTATAGAAGAACTATTCCATTATCCGGCTACAGTAGGAACTACCTTTTTCGCTTGTTTTAGCTAAGAATGCCTTAGGTGGGCTCACCACTCTCATGACATGACTAGCCCACCGGAGCCTAGCGAGATGAATACGTCGCACGAAAGAAATACAGCTCGCTGTTGTAGCGGAGATGTGTACGAAATAGTTTCTTTAAACTGTAGGATGTCCTATTGCCAATGAGTCAATGAATCGAAATAAGAACCAGGTTTTTATACCAATAAAAAAAGGCTAATCTATTCCATTCCTCGTTGAAACAAAGCTTCCAAATGATATTCAGAGTTGTCTGAAGCTTAATTTTGTGGTTGATAAATTTCCTTCTCCAGATGGTCCACGTGTTTTTCGGGCAGCTGCTTCTCGAGTTCTACTACCTTTAGCCACCGGAACCCTGTTGCCCACCACCGGAACCACAAGCAACAGATTCTGGCACCGGCCAGCAGGGCTAAAACTCATAAAAGAATCATTGACTGTGAAACTGAAATCCGTATCCGCGCTGCACCGGGCTCCCCGGGTGTTGCACCGCAAAATTTGCGATTCATTGCGCCTCGCCATGCCTCTGCCTGCCTTCCGGTGCAAAGTTTTCGATGATCTTTCTGGCCAAGAAACATGCTTTTAGCAGGTTGTCGATAACTCTTTTTATTTGGTTACGGGTTAAGTTCGCTTCAAAGCAACCGAACTGCAGCGTGGCCGTGGTGGCCCCGAAAACACAGGAGCAAATGCTGTTGTCGAAACACACGAGCCGACCTGCAGCCTGGCTGATGGACCGCAACCGCACCAGAGTCCGGAGGGCGAGAGGGCGAACAGAGCAGTTTGCAGTTTTCAACCCACCCCAGGAACCGGAAAGTTACGCTAGTTTTTGGGAAGCAAGAAACATGGGAAACTTTGTCTTCACCGTGGCCACCGAACTCCGGTCTGCTGTGGATACAATCTTGTGCTGTGGCTTGTTTGGCTGAAATGCTCTCCGAGGAACGTTAATTTTGGTACGAAAACAGGGGCAACTGGGAAGCCCCGACCCGAACCGGTTGAGTAGCATATTTCGGGGGCTCAATAGGGCTAATGATCAATGGCCGATTTATCGGGAATAATCTGTCAGGATCTTCATTGACTCTCGTTTAGCACCCCTGTCTACAACCGCTGCAAGGTGGACTTCAGAAAGTTTAGCCCCCTCGAAAACAGTACCGCATCGTTACATGAACCAGAATTTCAATTAGCCATTCGAACCGGTTCGATATTCAAAACGGACAAACGAACGTGACCGGAATGGACCGGCGGCAAATTTTTGCAGCACTCCAATCGGAAACAAAAACGCTGACAGGCCCCGGTCAGTCCAGGAAACGCTTGTCTCCGGGTCGTCGAATGGGGCTTCCGTCCAGCGATGGTCAGAAATTTGGGACCTCGCCATTTTTCCGGTCCGTTTAAAAACTTTTGCAATTTCAATTCGGCCCCACTCGGCCGCTGTGTCCGCTCCAGAGGATGATTGTTTGTAGCAGTCGGTTGTCGGTTCCCGTGGCCCTCGCCCGAAAGTTGTGCGGAAAACTATAAAATCGATTCGTTTTCTATTTGGCCCTCGTCCACCAATGGAGGGTGGAGTTCGTACCTCACGTACCCCACGTTCTTATGTGTGCCTGGGGAACGAAATAATTACATTGAATTCTTTTACCGTGTCCGGACGGCAGGGCGAACGCTTTAAACTTATCTGCCTTGGTGATGGCCACCGCCGCCGTTGCTGGGGCTTTTTCCTTAGGATCTTCGGTGCCACGGTAGAGATGCGATCGATGAAGCGAATCGATACCGACGCTGATTTCTTGCCGCCCTCTCGCTCTCTGCTGCTGACGCGGCACAAGTATTTGGGGCCACACGGACACGCCCCGACGTTATTGATTCTTCCTTCGATAAGATGTGCCCGAGAACCTTCCCCGAGCACTGGCTGCGAGGAGAGAAAACCAAAGGGAATGCTGGGCCAACTTCTTGGCCCAGCACGAACCACGGTGTCCCGCAAAACCGCAAACGGCAACGGTGTGGCTTTGAAGTTTTCTCGGCCCGAGGAGGTTGATAGGGGAAAAAAATTGTAACTCACTCGACTGCGGACGTGAGTGATGTGGACGCAAGGACCCCCGATTTCGCCCCCCCGATTGGGTCCTTAATGAAGCCAACGTGCCGCTGGTGCGCCCGGTTGGTCGTAAATCTGTTTCACACCACCACACCGAAGTCCTGGCCTGGCCACAGCAGCATTTCTTCCCACTGGGATCCATCTAAGCGAAAGTGGACAATCTACACTACCAACGTTGGTGACCACGAAAAGCTCACGCTGCCCATCGTTTTCCCAGGTTTTCCGGCCGCGAGAGGCGCGAAAGTTCACTGGCCCTCCGCAACTAATGGGCTACCGACCGACTGAGTGGTTTGGCGTCACTCCGCGCATCATCCGTTTCGCGGTTCCTTTGGGCCACTTTGGAGTTCTGTTTTGTTCCGGCTTTGGCCCAGAAGGCAACCCTTTCCGGTCGGGCAACCGAAAATAAACATCCAAACACCGCCCTTAAAACGCCACAAGTTTTTGAGAATGCAAATTTTTGGACCGAAAAAAAAGGGGACGACGACGATGGCGAGAGTATAAAGTTGTGGAGTGTTTGTGAAAACTGGTTAAACGAAGCGTAGTCTCTCTTCAGTCTGTCTGACTCTGTGTTTGTGTGCGGATGGTGGCCAAAAGTCCCGGAAGGTTCGTTCCGGCCCGTTGTCAACCCTGTGCCGTGGAGTTGGAGTTTCTTTTTGTTGTTGGGAAACGCTTTTTAAACTTGTTAACGCGTTCCCGATTGCCTCAAACGGATCTCCCAAACGGTGCTACAATTTTCGAGCGGGACTTGTTATCTTTCTGTCCGTGTCCAACGAACCTCGTTCGGGGCCAACCCCGGGTTACCCCCTCCGGGGGTGTTTTCTTAAATGCGTCACTTTCGACACTTGCGACAAGATGGCGGCCACCGAAACGGCAACGAAGAAGAGGGCAACAGAGAGAGAGAGAAACACAAGACGCAGACGTGAAGTTTGGCCCATTAAAATTCAATAGATCATTAGAAAACAATAACATAAACGGTCCGCTTTGGGGCCGCCCGGGCTCCGATAAGCGTCGTCCGTGGCAGCCACCGAATGTCTCCCGGACCCAACCCAGCCAGCCTAGGTCTGGAGATCGATCTTCGGTCCGCGTCTTCGCCTTCTTCGCCTTCTTCGCCTTTCGGGGCCGCAGACTCTTCACTGTCGAGAGACGGGCTTTCCACCTCGTTTGATTTGCATAGGCAACGGCGCGAATGGCCTCGCGAAGGATCAGGGACCGCGGCGGAGGGCGGCCGCACTCGGGACGGAAAGAAACGAACTTTTAATAGCTTCTCATTTCCAAACGGACGCCGTGTTTCGACTCCAACCGAGGACCTCGGGGCTTCGGGCTTCGATTTGAATAATTTATTCATCGGCTTCATCGGGCCATCGTCGACGAGGACAGTGACGAACCACGCCACGGCGTCCCCGAAACCACGGTCCTACGGAGCTTACAAAATGGCGATCAAATCAT
>NC_071286.1:67294965-67370682 GCF_943735745.2 Anopheles bellator
AAAACGAAAACAGTTTTCCTCAACAGCAATAGCAGAAAAATATTAACCCCCGCAAAACGTCATTTTCAGGCGCAAAAGTTGACAAAGTAGTGATGAATGAACAGCAAAACTGGGAAGTCCGAATCGACAGGTAGAACCATCGTTTTAACAGTCCGAATCTAAAGTTTTAGACCCGGTAGGTCGCTTCGTGTTCGCTTCGTGATTTATATCCTTATGGTGGATGCTTTTTTAGTTGTTCACAACTTCTATCAATTTCAGTTGTTGCGTTTGTTTGTTAAAAAAGACATTTATTTTTCAACCGTTAGCTGACGGTAGACAACATTTTATTTTTTACCGCTGGTCAACTACTATCTTGATGTCGATTAATCCGAAAATAGTGTCACATTCTGGCAACAATTTCCCAACTCGCTATCTAACAGCTCATCCGCCCAACATGCATTCATCCGACGATGTCATCCGAAATCCACCACCACTACACGCCGGATGAAGCGATGACGGCATATACGACCCCCTGATGGGAAGGGCAGGGAAGGAAGCGGTTACACGGTTCGCTTTGGCTCCTCCTCTCCGATCGCGGCCAGCCAGTCACTGCGCCGCGATGTTCTAGCGTACGGCACTTCGGCACTCACACAGAGATAGCCGGCCGTGAGCAGAGATAGCGAGAGACAACCCACAATCGTATGATGCACGCGATGCCGCCAGATAGTAGCCCCAGCGCGCGCAAGGACACTCCGCCGGGGCGCGCAAGGACACTCCGGCAGAGGCGCATCGACCGAGTCCGACACGAAGGCGCGAGAACTGTGCCGTCTATCTCTCGCAGCAGAAGGCGGGATTTACAAGAGGATGCCCCCGGTTCCGGCTGCAGTTCTATAGGATGCATTGGCCTGCCTGCGACTGTCACTTCCAGCGCACCGCACCGACTCCGGAGAGCGTGCGCAAAAAGGATCCTCTCGCCAAGAGAATGGCGAATCTTGGCCCATCGCCGGGCCATCCTCGTCGCCGGAGATGAGCAGCCCGTGGTGTGCGGTGAGATCCGGACGACCCGTGAAGGAGTCTGCCAGAGCGAAACAGCGAAGCGGTATACCAACACACAAACACCCTGTGACCGCTATCAGAACCGGGCTACTGATAACGCTGCCTGTGTGTATTTGTGTGCCAGTGTGACTTCGGTTGGAGCAGAACTCCCGCCGCCTCCACATTCCAATCACGTTCGACACACACTCTTCGTACGACTGTATGTGCCTTCGCCGACCATAAAACCGGAGAATCCCTTCTCGGGATCTTCCGTAAAGCGGGGAGCCATTCTCCGACATCCTTCATCCCTTATGGGCGTGGAAGTTGCGCGAATGTGTCGAGAAGATACATTTTTATATAACTCGGGGGGGGGCGAACAGAATGCGTCTTTATGTCGGCAAACGTACCCACAAACACACGTTTATGTGGTATGTGGAGCGAAAGTGCTATTTTTTGTGGCCCAATCGTCGAGCTGGTTTATCTCTCCCGGGACTATCTGCTGTCACCAGGCGAGTGAGTGAGAAATGAAACGCCAAAAGCAGAGATTGCGGTGGCGAACCGAAGGATCCCATGAGGGAGAACCGCCAGCTGATATCTGGCGTTCCCGAGGCAGACATAAATGGAATCGGGCCACAGGCACGGGATGTAAATGGTCTCTGCGCGAGCATCACGATGGATAACACACGGCCTCGCGATGGTGCGCTGGTGGATGACTCGCTTTATGTAACAAACATTGGATCGAACCGCGGGAACGAGACCCGACACTCAGAGTCACACCCGAGACCGATAACGGCGGCAGCTTGGGAATCAGAAGCCAGTAGAAATGCTATTCGGATCTGTCGCTACGGGCCAGGGTCTATGATAATGGGACGGCATTTTAGTAACATGTATCACTTCGTTTGATTAATCCAGTTCGTTTGGGCGAAGAAGGTCACATCAGAATAAAACTAAGGAACTAAGGTTCACAGTACGAAAACTATTGATAATCAAATCAGGCAAACAAACTACTTGAAATAAAAATAAAGTGTAATCTTATCAAATAAATCATGTAAACCAAACTAAACCGATTCGCAACGACCCATTGAGGCATTTAAATCGCCTTCAGAAGGTCTCAAGAGCTTGCCTGGCCGATTCATACTGCAAAGCAAACCCCCTTTTTATTGTTTCACGCGGCAACAACATACATCGCGCCAAACAAAAAGTGCGCAAACCACAACGCAAAGAGAAGCAGTTGCTTTCCAAAGTGTCCCCCTTCGGAACCACCACCACCACCGACCACCCCGACGTCGGATTTCCGCGAAGGATAATCCCGTGGCCACCGTCGTTAAAGCGAGGTTATGCTCAATTTACCACCCTTCCATCGCCGCCCTGTGTAGTGCGCTCCGTGCCGTGCATATGCTTCCCCGGGAGCGACCACACATCGGTCGTTTCCCCGTCCGCCGGGTTACCAGTCCTTTCCCTCCTTTGTCATTCCCTGGCCACCGTTTCCGACCGAAGTTCGTCCCCACTCTAGCCTGCGACGGCTGAAAAGCCTTTTGCTCGATTGTTTCCCGATTCCCGCTTTCCGAGCATATCCCATAATGACATAATAAAGTTGTTCGCACATTAAATACGGATGTTTCCCCGGATGGTGGGTTGTTTTACATTTTTCGCAAAGGGTTTTTATTGCACAGATTGTTCTTTCTGGGCACGAGGAATGATAATTATTTTGAGAAAAAAAAAACCATCGATTCAAATCATTTACGAATTGTGGTTCAAGTGCGGTAGTGTGCAGTCTGAAGGCGCATGACGATTGTGCACATGTTCCACAAAATGGACAAAAGGCTCAAACCCGATTATTGCTAATCGCTGGCTTCTGTTGGCAGAATGTGACCAGGATGGATCTTAACTTAATTTAATTATTATCAATACAAACCCAAACTAAGAAGCTGTTCTGCAGTGCAATGGAACCTCGGCCTGCGCCTTCAACACACTAACCCGATCACGGAGCAACCACCGTTGGTATCACTATCAAACGTAAGTGCCCACCGATGGGAGGATATTTTTCATCCACCTATCTGAAAGGAAAAGTCCAAACCTTCTCACCTGGACGCAGCCCATTCTCGTCGGAATGGGATTTTCGCTCCGGCAAGCTGGCCCATGTTGGGCTAAATTGATTTCTTCCAAGTGCCCGTGGAGATGTGCGTGCCAGGACTATCAATCGTGCACCGGGCCGAACAATCGGTTCCCAATCGGTTGCGAGATGCCATTTCTTTGGATTGGAAATTGCCACCCATTCTGTCTCTTGCACGAAGCTTTCGCATTTCGAACAATGCGCTCCGCCTTCCGAACCCACCGCCACCGTGTGGGCTGGGCGAGCTGAAACTGAAAGGACCGCGCTCGAAGGATCACGGAAATCGTCCACAGCATTTATATTTTATTTGTGTTTGCACAAAGAGTGCTCCAGAGCTCCCGATTTTCCCCCGTTTTCCCAAGCGGACCATCGAGAGACACATGACCACAGGGCACACAGGGCGAGGTGAAAACCCGTACAAAACGAAGATTGCTTCGTTAGCCCATTCACAAACGCTTCGATGTCCTGCGGAAAGCTGCCCTTCTGCTGCCGTAGACCGCACACACCACGGAGAATCCGGTGGAAAGCTATTCGATTTTTCTTCTCTTATCTCGCTGGTGGTGCTGGCGAAAAATAAATGTTTTAAAGTGGAAAACTATTTCCACGAACGGCATCCCTCGTCCCGTGCGCCCGTCCACGGCATCGCTTCCGAGGAATCTTTTTGCCATTTATTTCCCCGGATTTTTTTTTTGGGATTTCACTCCTGCAGATACCATTACTGGCGTTTGTGTGAAAGTGGACCATGAAAGCAAACGAATAAAATGTAATCTCCTCCACGTGGGCATTCCCTCGTGCAGCAGGTGCCCAGGCGGGTACATGCGCCATGGCAGAAGGGCGATAAGTCAGTCGTCCACTGCGATTGGATTTTATGTTCTCTCCTTCTCTCGGCACCATGCGCCAAAGATCGAATTGTATGTGCTGCGGCTGCAGTCAGTGCAGTGGCCAGCCCGAGTGCCAGCCAAATGCGTCCCAAGACGCCAGAAGGTATCCTTTAAACTTGCTACAATCGCCAATCGGTAAAGAATGCTTAGCACTCCGAAGCAATTCTGGGTAGGGCTGCCTGGCGGAAATTTATAGTCGGTCAGATACAGACGGCTTTGTCGGGCTTTCGCGAACAATGATCTTATCTGATTTAATTCAGGGCACAGTTTAGGCCAGAAGTCTGTTTGCTCGAGTTGGGATGTCCGATTCACCGTTACGAGATACGGCATTGAATTTGAATTTGACAGGATACGTTTTATACATCTGTAACCCTTCAATCGAACCGGTGTTGATTGTCTTGTGAAAAACCCGTTCGCTCGAACCTCTTAAGAAACGCTCCAAGGCAGCAGTACAACAATCAGTTGTGACAGGAAATACTCATTCGCGGTCTTCACAAGGTCTATCGCACGGGGCAGCGCCACCTAGTGGTGGCCGGAGCGCCGCAAGGCGTCCTTCTAACAACCTATGAAAAACATCGCGTCAATCCCTTTTGATTACCAGGGCCCACCCCGGGTGACGGGCGAACGTTGAGATGTGCGCTTTCGTGCTGAGCCAGCAAAAACGGATCCATCCGGACCCTTCCTGCGGGTTCATCAACGGTCATGTTTCGGAACCACGAGGCAGATATCAAACAGTGTCCCCGTGGGCCCGTGGGGTGCATCGAAATGCTCCCGCTTACGGGCCTCCCATGGTGCCGGGAATGTCAATGACGACACATACTTCGGCCTCGCACTTAGCACCCCTACGAATTCATCGGAGGGTAGAGGGCTTCCGGAACGGCGTATCTGCGTCACAGCAGAGCACTCCCGTGATTCGTGCCCCCCCGCTGGATGGCAGTATTTGTAATGAGTTTCTATGTTTTCCCTGCGTGTCCCTCTGAAGTTTGATTGCCTCCGGTTTGCGAGAGACCCAGCAGCAAGTTCCACTACAATCTGCCGTGGCACTTAACAATAACAAGTCCGTTTTCTCCGACCTTGAAAGCTACACTTTTTCGACACACGGCATAGGCCACGTCAACAGCTGACGGGGAAACTCATGACTCGGCCGAAAATATGTTAAGGACTAAGGCGACAACTAAGAGTCAAATTGATCGATCCTCTAATCACATGCAGTCGCTACAGGGTAAATTGGGTATCAAAATATTGACTCAGACAGTGAACTTGCCCGGATTAACCAGCTTAATATGTCGCTGGGCGAGAAGCAGAGCATAAAACGGCCGAAGACTATCGACAAGAACATTGAGCAAGATTATGCAAATGCCGGCCCAAGCAACGTGGCGCTCCAGAAACGAAGGTTAGCAAAGAAAATACAACATTTCCTCTTTGCCATGCTGTAGACCCTTCCAAGGTGAAGCATTTTAAATGTCCAACAGACAACTGGCGACACGCAACTTCCAGTGCTTGCGCTAGTCCCTCGACAGACGGAAGGAGAAATTTAACATAATCGCACCCGTGTCCCCGTGCGGGTCTTACGGGGCCGGGTCCGACCAGCGGCAAAACATACAGATAATCCTCTCATTTCCATGCAAACAGAAGACGTTTCGGTTTCACGCTCGTTTACGCCGGAGAACCAAACCTAATTGACAACACGGACACATTGTGGTCCGTGTAACCGATTGCTGCAGATCCGGGGCGCGCACGGCCCACGGAACGACTGCAGTCACGGAAGCATCGCCAGCGACAGGATATCATTTACACGCAGCACCACTATCGATCGTTAATATTCAAAGCCGCCGCTCACTCTCCCCAGTAACATGAAGACACTGCTGGCGGGACGGGAACTCCAGAAAGGGTTGGTAACTGGGAACGGGTGTGGCCCGAGTGGGGGAAAAAAATAGATAATCCGTTTTGTCACAACCATATTCCCGGCGTCATGAGCATCGGGCTAGTGTCATCATAAACACATATCAGGCGCACAATTGAGTTTGAATGCCGGGCGATAAATCTGACACCTTTCAACGTCCTCCCCAGGGAAGCTTGTCAGCGGAGAGAAATTTTCCGCATTTAAGGCATCATAAACGATGTTGGCAAGGGAGCAGCTAGCTCGCACGATGCCACTTTTCCCGTACGTTAAATATTTATTTTTCCACTCCGCTTGAAGATGCGTTATGCTAAGGAGGCAAAAAACCCAAGGCACACAATCCTACGGTCGGACTCGTTGATCTCTCCCTTCGCCGGTGAGCCGAGGTGGCGGCGCCAAAATGTAAAACAGGAACCAACACGGTACGGCAATAAATAGGACATTAAAAAACTTATCTCCTTTGCGAAAACAAGCCGAGCATCACTTGTGCCTCCGAAGGCAAGGTCTAACGCGAAAGATCAGAAGGTCTTCGTCTTACGCCATAATTTAGAATGATTTACGCACGATCCAGTGCGACCCTAAATACTGTCCTTTTCGCTACCGAAATGTGGGTCGCGTTCACGGTCCAAGCTCATAA
Organism: Anopheles bellator; assembly: GCF_943735745.2. Lineage (NCBI taxonomy): Eukaryota > Metazoa > Arthropoda > Insecta > Diptera > Culicidae > Anopheles > Anopheles bellator. Next base: position 67,301,511 of record NC_071286.1, read on the forward strand.
AATAGGTCGATCTTTCGCACGGGTCACGGGATAACGATACATAATTTATTTATTGACTTCTTGTTCTCTGGCGTGCTCATGGTCCATGGGATGTGGCAGAATTGAACACTTTCTAGATTTTACCAAACGGTTGGAACTTTGCTACAAAGTTATGCCTTCGAAAAGAATAACTTAGGAGTTGTACGAAATTCAGTTCTCTCATTCTGATACAACATCATGGAGAATGCAAATCGCTCAGGCCGTGAGACATCCCTTTAATTCCCCACAGGCAGCTAGAGGGAATGGGACGAAACCGGGCAGAAAAAGAAACGCAATGAAATGTATTTACCGTCAGCTAACAGATTCACAGATGGATGCTCTTTTGAGGCGATTCGTGTTCCGCTTTGTCTGGTGCCTGTTCATGCAAAATAACATACTCCGGTGGATGATGAAACATCATTTAAAATTCAATCACCATACGCCCACCGACTGTTGACCACCGCGTACATCGAGACAGCATGGCCGGTGCGTTAGGATCCACGTGAAAGGGTGCACGCCTGTGGGAAGAGCTGAGTAAACTTTACATTACCACCCAGCCCTGGGACGACATAGCAAAAAATAACAATCAAAAGTGAACAAGGTAAATAAAAGGCACGCAAACAATGTCAACCACAAGACACCATTCGAGGTTTTTCATACAAAAATGAGTACGATACAATAGAAATTATTTCGTTAGTCAAATGTTTACACTGAACCCTAGACAGACCCTAGATTTTAGACCTACTCAAACAGAGCATGGTTTGATTAAAGAGGGAAACAATTATTCATGTTAATTTTTCATAATCCCCTCAGACGATGAACTTGTCGTTGAGCGGAACCTTATCGTTGCCATTCTCTTCCCACGGAGCCGACGTCCGACGGTTGTGTCGTTGAAGGAACGAAACATCAAAACAAACGAGCCACCTGCAAGGTTCCGATAGTCGCGCTATTTAAAGTGCGATGAGACATGCGGGCAGCTCAGCCTAGCTTATCGGCAGCGGGCTGAGCTAATGTGTGTTTTCGAAGAAACGCAAAAAAACTTCAATTAGTCACCCGGTTCACATTAAGCACTCCGATTGGCCATGCATTCGTCTAGTCAGGCGTGAAATTAAACCAATTTGCATGCATCAGCAGCAACTTGCAGTTTGCGATGTTTTCCTCCATCACATCTCGAAACAGCGGCCAAGTGTTGTTGCCAACAACTGGCTGACGTGGTGATAACCGATCGGCGAACCAGATAAAACAGTTGAGAGTGCCTCGGGCCTCCGCTAAAGGGCTGCTGTTAAAGTGATAAACGAGAGAAGCATATGCTTTCGGATAGGAAACCGAGGGCCGGATTTACGTGAGCTGTCTGTCCTCGACGCCCGGAGCCAAGCACCACCATAGCAGCAACCGAGTAGGCAGCTGATCAAAAATTAATGTAATTTAGGCCGCAACAAACAACGTTACCCCGCTGGCCGGCATCACGGCAGCCGCCTCACCGCAATGCGCATGACATGATACGCGCACCGGCCGCCGAAGGTAAACAGCTTCCGGCAGATTGAGTTGTTTGGCCAGCGCAAAACGTTGCTACCGAATATTTGCGGCCATTCTCAGCGGGCCCGCCACCACACTGTTTCGAAACTTGTTTAAGAATTGAGCCATTTGTGGAATGATTTAATTTTGAAAAGATTAAATTATCGCACGGTTATATTGCTATCAATGAAACGCCGTGCTATTGCATTAAATCATGATTACATGCAGGGCCGACCATAAACATGACCTGAAACGAGATTCAGTGACATACCGCACGGAGATGCGTGGCAGTAGAAATCCCGAGCCAACTCCAGCACTCAGTTCGAGGCTGGTGTCGGCCGGCGATGATTTATAGGGTGATAAATTATGTTATTATTTTCTCGTAAAATCGTTTTTGTCACCGTCAAACTAGCAACGGTCGGATACTGCCAACGGACCGTGTTTCCGGAACAATACCAACCACCCCCCAACCACTTTCACATTTAAATTGACTTCCGCAAATCATTTCCGCCGTTCACCGTGCGAGACCATCTCCGCGCGAGCCGAATCTGCGTCGGAAACGTCTTCACCGTATTTCGGGCAAGAGCGAAATCCCCTATCCCCGACATCCGGGGCCAGTTATGTCTCGATCCTTGCACGGCTTCCCATCACCGGTAATGTCACGGCAATGTGTTAACTTTTGCACCGCAATTGCCGGCACGTTATCCTTTCTCCCACCGAGCGGTAGGCGCTCCTGTCTGCCACGCGAAGCAAAGGAAGAACCCGGCCAAAGTGAAACAATTTCAGCATTCAGCCACACGCTTCGGGTTTGGCGTTCCCCCTCTAGGGCGAAGCAAGTTTACAATTAACCAACTTATGGATAGAACATAACCACAAACACCCCAAATAACCGGCCCGCCGCTTCCGGCCACATCCTGTACATCCCGGTCGAGCTGCCCGGACAGCTCAGCCCGTGTTTTCTGGGGGTGGGGGTCTTCCAACAAACGACCAGCGAATAGGTTCCAGTCTGAATGGAAAACCATTCGCCTCCCCAAGGAGCCCCGGGAAATGCTTCCTTGGCAACGCAACGGCGTCCCGCTTGTCTTGAGAAGGAAGCTCAAACAATACTGACAATTTCCCGCGTTGTTTGTCATCCCACCGGTTGTTCACCATTGTTAATCATTAATTGAGTTTCAGCCGCCCTGCCCTGAGTGTGTCGGGGCCCAATTTCGGGCACCGTAATGGAAAGAAATCGTAAAAGTTACATTCTTTTCTTCAAGCGGCGCGCGAATGTAGAGAGCGTGTTTTATCAAAGTGCCAAAAATCACTCGGCGAGCTGCCCGCAGGGGCACAGGAACTTATTCTTGGGAATCATTAATATATCTTTTGAAAGCTAATTTTACAACCAATGCATGGATCTCCGTGTCCGAAATTACAAAAGAAATTGTGAAACAGAATACGAAAACATGTACCATATTCAAACCATCCATCTTCTCAAAAAATCACCATATCCCAGGGCGCCATCGTCGGCCATGGCAACATTAGAATCGCCGCTCCTTTCCTTACTTTCCTTGACCTACACGAGCACTGTGATTCTGTTTTGCCACCCACAGATTGCTCCATCTGCGAATAGAAAGGCCTTTAGACAGTCCTGAGGTTGCCCCTGAGCCCGGAGAATCCTTCGCCGGGTCGTCCTTTTTTCTACCCGAACGATGGGTTGCCCGAAAGTTGTTTTTTCGGGTGGGGACGACTAGAATGTTTCTGACAGCTGACAGGTCGTCGTGCCCGGCTTCGGTTCCCTCCGCCAGCCCGACGCTTAACCTCTCGCTAGCTGGCTCTCTCTCGACCTATCTCCGCTTTTTTGTCATAATGCTTGATGCTGATTTTATATTTTAGATTATCTCCTGCTCCCCGCGGCCAGGATCGTGCCAGGACAGGGAAACTTTCTCTGACACCTCCCTGCGCAACATCAAAACAACGGGCAAAAAGTGGGAAGCTGTAAAAGTTATGTTACAACAACATGATTATGAATTTGTCTCGCCCACAACCCCTAAGATAGCTCGCACCGCTCGGTGCGTTCCGTTGCGAAACAAGAAACCGGTTGCCACTGGTAATGTCGGTCGTTCGTTGGCCAGGCACGAGGGTGGTAAAGTCCTTAGAAAAAAAGGTCAATCAACACCATGTTTCGGCGATGCCGCACCACCTCCTGATGATTTATGAATTTTCTCCACCCGAACATGCCAACGATCTCTCCCCGTTCGGGTCGGGCGTCTCTGATGATGACACCTGTTAAGCGCGAGGATTTTATCAGTCGGTTATTAAGCTACCGGAAGCACCAGGACGCTGTCTTTCAGCGTACAGCGCTAGACCCCTGGCTGTGAAAATTAATTATTACTTGTTCTATTTCCCATCGCGCGCCCGGAAGCGGTGGACCGGAAATCGGACACACGATCTGGATGGAAAGCCCGTTCGGCGAGGTGTCAACGTGGTTGAGGCGATAGATTAAACACTTCACTCGTGGAAAGGACCCAACCGGTCCTCCCATCGAGCAGGATCTGGTCGGAGCGTTGATGTTCAATTGCTGGAATGAAGTGTCAAGTGGATGCTTTGAAGGGTTCGATCGATCGATATTACGATTAACTCACAGTGAAGTGACATAAGTTCGGGACACAAAAAATCAGATGAACCAACATTAGCCCAACCGGTAGTGGTTCAAACGAACCCCCGTGGCCCTAGCACTTCAAAAGGACATCGATGCGGAAGACGTGGAAAAATCCTACCGATACCACAACACAGGATCCCTCTATCAGCCACCGTGGGCTTTTATCTTTCGCCACACGAGTGGTCAACGGTTCGTCACCTAGTCAAAGCGGACACGCCTTACCACAGCAGCGGGGGGTACCACAACGTCGATTCGCAATCAGAAATTTGCAATCAAACCTGTCAGATCCGGGCAGGTCCCGACATTAGTGACGATTCCGATTGCCGGGTATGCCAGGCAGGGCAGGGCTTGGGGATCTGCGATCAACGCTGGAGCATGAATCGAACAGTGCTCAACAGCTGCAACCGCAGATGGACACCCGGGAGACCGGCAGCGACACATCGTCATCATCGGCACCGGCAAATGTGTGATTTCCCGCCGAGAAAATTAGCTCTCTCCGTTTGATGTGCTCGGTGGCACCTTTGAAGATAAAGTTTCCCACATCAAACCACTTGGCTGCTGTTGGCGTCATGTTGGGTAGCCAAAATAAAATTGCAATGTCTTCATGGTTCGATTTCAGGTTGTGATAATGCCATCGGCAGACCACTTACTAGTGCGATACGCACGACGTCATCGACACTTTGCCTATCTGGCTCCGTTGGTCATTTTACGGTGTGTCTATCCATGCGCAGGACGGTTGTTATGTTCGTCCGACTGTTCGATAATTACCTGAAATGGGAGCATACAAATAATAGAATTTTAGTTGCAACATATTTTTTTCTTTAAAACAATCTTCTCTTTCTCAAAGCCAATTATATGACAGTTAAAAATGCAGATATTACTGGTTGATGATATAAAAATGTAAGAGCCAAACAGTGAAACAACTCGGTAAAATTCTTATAAACGATCCCTCTTTCGGAAGTTTTCACATCAACACATACAAACTTGTTCTCAAAAAAACATAATTAACACTATCTCACGCATCATGCAACTACTCGTTGCAAGAGAGACACTCTGTCCTGACACATGACACATTTAATCCAGGACTCATTCCGTGGGTCAGCCTTCCATACTATTCACCACTTTAACCCTAGGTCCCTCATCGAAAATAACGAAAACTTCACCCAATGACCGAGTGAAGGGCAAACCGATTGCCATGGTGGAAAGGTTAAAATAATTTGAACGCAAGATCTCTTTTCGAAAAAAAAACACCTCAAGTTCCAATTTTGAAAACTCGAGAAAGGATTAAAAAGGGGTTGAAGATCCTTCGGAATGTATTGAACTGTATTTTCTTGATTCGATGAGGGAAGCGAATTCAATAAGTCCCTGATTAGGTTCTACGCTGGTAACGGCAAAGCAGCATAGATACAAACTAATCGGAAAGAAAAAAAACGAGCCGTGTGAAAATGTCTGGTTTCTGTGCGAATTTTCATTAAGCTATGGCAAATTTACACCTCTGAACCTTCCCGCCAATTCGGGTTTACATACAAATTTGAACGATTTGCAGAGGAGTATTAGAAGCAGACAAATTGTGCCCAAACTTTTCTCTTCCATTGATTCATCGCCGTATATCGTGACGAAGTTTGTGGCCAATAAGTTCGATACCTTCTCAGCTCAAGCACGGCTTTCGGACGGAAGACCGGAACCGTGGCACCCAGACAAAGTTCGGTCGGAAAACCCTTGCGCCACGATAATCCCGTTCCGACACGCACATGGGTTCGATTGTCTTCAAACTCATCCGCCCGATTTGTCGGAAGCAGTTACGGAAGCAGCAGGGCATCCCAAAGATCTTCCGCCCCTGGCACCCTTTCGAAACCGTCTCACTTTGAAGAGGTCGAACGCTCCGTCCGAACCTTCAAACAATGGCAGGATAAATTGGTTTTAAATTAGTGGCTTGTTCGGCGCACCACACGAAGGGCTTCCGAGGACAATGATCCAGCGCAGGCTGAGAGAAGCGTCTGCTCTTCGCACACGCAAAAAGGTCTTACCAAAAAAAAACCCTTGTATCGCTATTTTCGATTATTGATGACAGTCGGAGAAGATTCCCGGAACACGCGATTCACGCCAACGGACATTAATCATTTCGCTAATGGTTGGATGCCTAAGCCTTTCGCACAATCAACACATCGATCGATCGTCCGAAGAGCAAAATTATTAAAACTTCTTCATTATAGTTTCACGAGTCACCGAAACATAAGCTATGAACATTAAGCTTTGGAGTCTCCTTATCAGTTCTCTGTTTTTAGGATGCTTTTACTGAGAGTGAGAGCTAAATTTAATCAAATTAAGTAAAGACATCCAAACTCCACATAATCCAGCCACAAAATAGACAACTCGCAATGCCTGCGCAAGTAAAGTGAAACTCTGCTGCGTGCCATCAATGAACAATGGCAATAACCGTCGCCTAAGATTGATAGGTTTAACTTCACCCGTCCTATTAACGTCCCTAAGTTTCGCTCTCTCTCTCTCTCTCCCTGCGTGCCTTCTGCTGACAGCTTCAAGGATGAAGCAATCACTTCCCGGGCCTAATCGAAACGGCCACGGAAGAAAGAGAAAAAAAGACATCTTTCAGAAAAGAGCCTGCCCGAAATTGCTCTAACGCGCAGCAACCAAGGGCTGCATATGCTGCATGGTGGTTTACTTCCGGCTCCGAGTCCGGCTGCAACGCGAACGCGCCTCGGGAAAGGTGGTCCGCGATCATCCCGTCGTCCCCTATCATGTGCCTTCCGACGGAGACTCTATTATAACGTCTTCATTATAATCACTTCAGTTTGTGCGCAGGAGCCCTTCCCGGGAGCGTCGTTACGGGATCCGCTTCAACCGCTAATGTGTTCGCAGGAGCCTCAAAAGACCATGGTTTTTTGTACTGTTTTTTCTTTTGCATTTTGACCATGTAAACGCTGTCCGACGGAAGTTCAATCGACGACTTTATCTGGTTATCGTCGCTTCCTTATACTCTGCTCCGTTCTCCTGCAACAAGGACGATTTGCGTGAGGCGGCCCTTCACAAGAAACACGCGCACAGACCACGGAACATTTCGCCAAGTCGTGGGGAAACAACGGTGAAGACGCACCAGTCAACCGCCGTTTGTTCCCCGGTAACTCGCCACCGACAGGCACTTCCGCTCACCTTTAACCGCTACGGCTACGGAGGCAACACGAGACTCTCCCGGTGTCTGGAACCGGGCCGGAGAGGGTCCTCCAGCGTCGTCGACTGCAGTCAGTCGCCGACCACCTTTCTTCCTGTTGCAGACGGCAGGGCAATCCTGAAGAATCCGGTGCCCCCAATCCGGTGCTCAAGAGGATCACCTTCTCCGCCCTCTCGAGCGCACCGCACAATGGTGCGACCGCTGCAGCTCGACGGCTGCCGGAATACACGCCTCTACGAAAGTATCGTATGCACTTTCACGCCCGTCCTCAGGGCATGTTGTTCTGACTGCACCTTGAGTCATCGGAGAGCAGAGTCACAGAGAATGTTTTTCTCCTCGGGCTCGAATCATACGACGGTTCGATTCGACCGTGACCCTATCACGATCACGGCCACAAGATCCCGCGCTTCCGATCCACCCAAACCGATGGTCGAGTCCTTTGCGCGTAACTGAAACAAAAGCCCACCGAAGACGTTCGACGACTTGAGCCGTCCCAGAGGGTTGATGGCTGGCTGGCGGAGGGTTGTTTAAGGGGCGCGGACAGCGACTTCCTCCTTCAGCGAGCTCTACATACGTACAATCGACGACATCTGGCCGCTCCGGCCGCATATGGCCGCTCTTATGTGAAAGTGTGTGGCGCGCATATTGCCACCGAGAGGGTTCGTGTCCCCGAAGTGGTGAATAATTGGTTCGTAGGCTGCCTGCCTTCGCGCGTTTTCTCGCCACCCCGCCACGCCACGGATTGTTTGGGCTGAAGTGATGCTGATTTCCGTTGTTTTCGTGCCCCGGACGCGGTCACGCCCGGCACCCGGTACGAAACTGTTTCCCAGCGATTGTTGGGAGCTCACCTAGGGTAGCTTTCGGTGGCCAAAGTGCACCGAAAACAGTCCATTTCTTCGTCACCCAAGCCGTTGTTTGCCAATCTTTTAAGCATCGCCAAAATAATGAGCAGAATCGAAGGTCAAGGCGTTCGCGGCGTGACGTGTGCACCGCCACGCAACAGTAACAAGCGTCCTGGAGGGTGACCAAGATTCGGAACGCCTCGAAATCAGTGTCGTATGCAAAACAGAAACAATCGTCTGCGTCCTGTTTTTCTTGCGCAAACGATCCTTGACTTGCGACTTTTGAATGTCCCCGGCGCAGTCTCGAGATCGGATCGGAACAATTGCCAAACACTTCTCAGCTTTGTTGCACTTCCCATGTTGATCCTAGCTCAATGATTTCCCGCAACCTATCGATGATCGTTCTCACGCTCTCGGTTTTATAACGTCGCCTTGGTTTACATTAAACACGCCAACAAGAAGGAAACCAAACAATGGGCGTCATGATATTGTTTTGCATTGTGACCGGCTTTGTAAGTCACAAAATAAAGGCTATGCGGAGTTTGAAAGCTCTTGGAAATCCATTTTTGAGGTTTTTTCGAAAACGTCATTAAATTATGGCTCTGTTTTTTTTAATGATGATTACTTGTCTTGATGATTGACTTAATTGTCTTCATCGGTCCAAAATTCAAAATCAAAATAAACAGAATCTTCAAGCACTAAACCTTCCCGCAGCACCGTTGCCTGTTACAATGATCCTCTATTGTCTATGTGCCGAACCTACAACCTGTGTTCGTCCCAGATTAACTACAACATGTCTCTCCGTCAGTGTCGCAACATCCTCGACTTCGTCTCCTTTTAATGTCTGGTTACGTTTCGCCGTTGGACAGTTTGTTAGGACTTTTTCATTTTGTATGTTAGCTTAGGTTAGGCTAGGTCATTTGTCTTAATGTTGGCAACTAAGCAATTTGTGTCCATTGCCTGTTTCTGAATAAATAAATAAATAAATTAACGCATCGCGTGAAGATCAAAACCTTTCGCGGCCCCAAAAAGGCTTCGACGGGCTTCCCAAGTGTCCTGCTCCGTCACACTCCGTCGAACTCTTCGACAGGGCCTCCGAATGGCGGGCACCCGAAAGGAGCATTCGCTGATTGATTGAGGATGAGGTAAGTGCTATACGTGATACGGTCACGTGACCATACGCAGTTTAACGAAGTAATTTATTTTTCCTTCCTTAATTTCCGTTCCGTGCCGAAAACTCCCACCCCCCCGAAACGTGCAGGACGTGGTCGACACTTCGACACGGTGGCGACGGCGGCCGCTGTTGGCAGCCAATTTCGAAACAGTCGGAAAACTGTAAAACTCTTCGCTTGCCGTCGGGGAAAATTCGGCGAACGCTTCGTTGGGAAGCAAAAAAAAATCCGTTGCCACCACGGCCGAAGGACGCCCGGCCGGCAGCGGCAGGACATTATCATATCTGACGGAACGAAAGCGAGACCGAGACCGGGCCAGCACTTTAAAAGGCTGAACAAGTGCCTGCCTGCGGAATCCATTAGCGCACTTGACGCCGACGATGGCAGCCAATTCGTTACGGTCGCTCCAGAAACCGTGCGGCGGCCGATTGCGGTTTGGCACGGACGTCCGTCCTTCGGTGAGGCAAGTGTTCCCGGAATGATGACGGGTTGACTTCGTTCGGCCGCAGTTTTGGGGCCTTTTCTTGCACGCGTTTTAAATATTCTGCTCAAGCGGCGCACGGAAAGCGTGTTTTGAACTGTCCGAAAGATCATTAATATCAGAAATCGCACCCCGGGGGGAGGCGTTTTCATTAAAAAAATGTGAAAAATTACACTACTTTCTGTGAATTATTGGCCGTTGGGTGCGCTATTCGGACCGTGCTTTTGCCAGTCTAACCGATAAGGAAGGAAATCTACAACATTGTTTCGGCCACTCAAGCCAATATAAAAGCCTTATCTGCAAGTGGTTAACATTTCCTTTCGGGTCGGGCCCATTACAGCAATGTTTACATATCGCACCACATAAATAATTAACATCATTTGCCAGTCGGCCAATCGGCCACGGTTCGGGCCCCAGCTGGCGGGATCGGAATAACATAAATCCTAGTTATTGTCCGATTTTGTCAAACGCTTAATACTCCCGAAGCATGTACGCAGCGCTGGTCTATTTACAGCGAAGCCCTTCAGAAACAGGACTCGCACAGTGGCCAACTATCACACACCTGCTTATCCGCGAAGCTATTTTAGGTATGACCGACATTAATTCTGTCGACGAAAAAAATACGCCCCAACCGAAGGAGTCGCCCCACGTCGGATTGTTGCCATAATTCGCCAGCTCCAACTGTCGTAAAATGCGTATTAATTCTCGTATTAATTTCTTACAGGGAACGCTGGCAGGAGCCTATTTTAATAGGTCACAGGTACCTCGTTCGGGATGTTTCGAAACGGAGCGCCAATCAAGCGTTCGACAACGGCGACCATCAGCCAGTTAACGGCCGCAGGTCCAATGGAAGAGACATACCCGAAAGCGAACTGCCTTCCATTGGCCGTCATGTTGCCCCGTAAATGATACTTCGGGATCCGGTATGTTTTATGCAAACACTTCGTTTGCGTAAACGGCAAACGAATAATAAGGGCCACTGGGCCGCTCGAACCCCTAATTCCATCCACGGAAAGTGATCAAATCCTCCCACTTCGCAGTGTCGCTACCAATATTTTACGACGCCAGGACCCCGGGAGCCCCTAATAAGCTCCCCATATGAAAGCAGTCAGTGTGTCTTAATTAAAGTCACCGAGGTAGTGGTTGTCCACGGGGGGAGGCGGCCCAAAAGCCGTTCCCGGCCAATGTTGGCCATTTTTCATCGAAACTCTACGAACACCTTTATGAGCACCGTATTTCTCCACGGGCATCGGGAATGGGCGATCCAAGCTTGGAGTTTTAGGGTTTTTTGGGGTCGTCGCGCCCTCAGACGGGAAGCAACAACAGCAACCATTTCGCGATACGATCGGTGTGATTTACTAGAAGTGGGCTCATTTTTATTCCACTAATTCGACGTCACCTTTCCGACCTTCGATGGGCTTTAGTGGGGCTGAACTTCCCGCGGGGGGGGCTCGTTAGCCAATGGTTTAACGATCTTCGTGAGCTGTAAATTTCCAGTTTCGCTTATCCATCACCCGGCGCCTGCCAACGCCCGTGACAGTTCGGTTTTTGAAACAAACTGTGACATTATCGCACGACAGTGCGTGGCCATCACTTTTCTTCATCGTTTCGTTTCATTACCACAGATTACTGCTTCTTTAACATCATATAGTGTAATATTCTCTGAAATGCGCCAACTATTATTATTTGTTGTGACGCCAGGCTTCATGAACTAGTTTACGGTCAAATCTAGGAGGTCTTTGGTCGACAATACGGGCTTCACAACAATTACTTGACAAGCAGCGGCAAAGCGTAACCCAAAATCAGCAGCGAGCGTATCTCGCGTGTACGCCTCGGTGCAAGAAGTTGACGGAACGGGGTCCGGTATCCTTCTGACTTCCTGCGACCCGGCGTAAGACTGACTTCTCCCATCCTAGCTAGCGACCCCTTGCGGAGTTAATTATAGTGTTTAGGCGACATCTTTGCCGTCGGCGACGAATTTTCCCATCCGCGTCGTTGTCGTAGAGTGGCGAGCATGGGAGAATTCAGTGCCGAGTCGAACCGGGGCCAAATGAGGCCGAGGCCGACTGGAAAGAAAACTTCCGCCCGGCGGCGGTCCCCCAAACAGGACATCCTGCAGATGGACGCTGAAGAACACATCGCAAACGAAGGGGGTTCACACAACACAACAATTAGAGTTCTTCCCGAAAACCCGATTGAATGCACGCTCGGCGCATAGAGATGGAGATGTCTATAGAAAAGGGAAAAAAAAGATGGCCACACATCGTAACATGCACTTTGCGCGCCAAAATCTGGCACGGCATCGGTCCTTCTTTTGACCCTCTTTTACGGGCAAACGGGCGAGTCCGAACTCGAACAGCTGATTCGCTCGGCAAATGCTTCGCGAACTCCGTTTACTACGGTGTAACTTGAAATCAGAAACAAAGGACACGGCGCGGCCCACTCACGCTCACGAGGCTCGCTTCTGCTTCACCGGACCAACAACCGTTACTGTTGAGCCAATAGAAACCACGGCCACCACCAGTCCTTGTGGTGAAGTATTTATTCTCCATTTTTACACTCCATTTTCCGCAGCCAAAGCTGGCCGTTCGCCCACTTCACTGCCAGAATGTGTGCGGCTGTCGAAGCCCCGTGGCCCAAAAGGGCCGCGCAAGCCCGCCCGTCATAATCGCATAATCAACATCCCATTAGCGGAGCTCAGAATTCGCATCGTCCCCTACCCGGGATGGTTATCTGGTGAAGTTTTCAATGATCTAACGATTTTCCTTTGTCTTTTTCGATGGCAAACTTAGGAGTGGTTATGACTACAGGCGAACCCCTTTAAATGGTTCGAGCAGTTTTAATTGGTCTGGCCACTTGCAACTGAACCGCGAGCCGATCGGAAAAGTAGTTGAATTTTTTTTCCGAACAACAACCTAAACTCCTTAATTGTAAGCTTTGCGTTGATGAGCCTCGATAAGGCCACCGTTGTAAATCCAGTGGCGTTCCCCGGGTGTTGGTTGACCAGATTGGATTAAAATGATAATTGCACTTTTGCCCTATCATGCCGTCGGTTGCTTACCTCGCATACCCTCGCTCCACCGGCGTAAACCACTGTCGCCACCAGCGATCCACTTCAGTGACAAACGCGCCAACCGGAATCACTCGACCGGGTGGACCCTTCGTTTGGGCAAACGGCGCACAATACGCACACCGGCAGGCCTAGGTTCCGGGTCCTTATGCTCGCTTGAGTTGGATGGTTCAGCAATCCTTCCGTCCACCTCCGGCAAGAGGCCACCCGTCTCCGTTTACGCTGAGGGCTGTTGGGCGATTGAATGGCCTCGGCTGCGGTAAAAGAACTCCAAAACAAAAACGCTTCGATCGGCCCTTCGCAAGCATGCAAGCATGTTTCAGCTATGTTGAGTCTAACACCGCACTCAACCTATGCAGTTCTTACTCCGAGTTCTCCCGAGCAGTAAATAATAATTGGCGCAGAAGCACTCGTCCCCGGAACAGCGACACAATCACCACTCACCACTCGCCCCGTTCCCGTAATCCAATTCGCCCGCCCCACCCGACTGATGGTGACGCAAAATTGTTTTGATCTTTTCCACGCTTTCCCGGACGACCTTACCGACCGGCCGGTTCCGACGGGGCTCAGCTTCCCACCAACAATGGCCCGGGCGGTTCTCTTAAAATGGTCCAACGACGACACTCAACCGAAAACGGTTACACGTGGCCCCATTAGATGCGGCATATGGGCCCGCAATTCACGTGTCCGTGCCACAATCGATCTCCACGACACAAAACCCCCGATTCGCCGCACACACTCTTGCCCGGACACTTCAGAAACGGCGTGCTCCGGGCACTCCCGGGCTCAAAGCGTGACACTGGAATGACGACGATGCACGCGTCAGCGCGATTCCCGCGAGACTGCCGGGGGACACACAGCCGACCGAGTCCCGAACGGTGAAGATAGGCCCCCCGAAACCGATGCCCGGTATCGGCTTTGAATTAAGTGATTACAAACCACCTCAAGGTGGGGTTTGGGTATTTCCCCCCCAAAAAAAAAACGAAGACCGACAGACAAACATAACTCAGCACCGTGGTGACCTCGGAGTCCTCGCAGAAGGCGCCCCCACCCGTGTTCCGGGAATGGGGTTCCAATTTTGTCAATCAACATCAAGCGCCACAGGCCCTTATCGTAGCTCGAACGAGCGATGAGTAAAGTGGGTAAAACGCAACCATATTTATTATCACCGATCTGTTGGCTTCCGCCGGGCCATGCGGTTTTAGAATACTTTAGAACGAAAGTTAATTTCCAAAAATTGGAATGATTACTAGCCTAATCGGACACACACCGTGATTCCGGGAGACCACAAACAGGTGGAGTGATCCCTACGGCAGTGATAAAAGTACGGCATTTATTAACCTACTTCCAGGCGACATCACACGGCAGGAACTTTTATGGCATCCGCTTAGCTGAGCCCGGCGGCTCCGGCCCCCGGGCCGGGCCTTATTGGAACGAAATGACTGATGCGTCTATAAATCTTGTCAGTTGCGGGGCGAACAGATAAAGCTTACTGTATTAAAAGGGTGGAGTAAAGGCAAAAAAAAACACGTGGATGCGGATAGATACTAAGTGTCGCTATCGCTGCTGAAACCGATGGGCGCGCTCCGTGTCTGTCGCGACGGTCTTTGAAATCACACGAAATTAAATGTCCATCCCGGAGGCTTACCGTGCGTAATTCGCAAATTGTACCGATCAGTGGCCTTGGGGTGCAATCTGGCTGTAAATTATTTACGCCGACTCACTGTGCTAGGCACCAGATGTATTTCAAAGATCCTTCACAATCAGGCATCTTCTAGAATATTCTAGCATAATTTGAATCCCCAAAACCTCAACGCCATAAAAAGCAGCGTAGCGTAGGAGAACTCTCCCAAACTTCATTCAATTTTTTTTTCATCTATATGACGATCTAACCATCTTGCAACCTTTCTTCTATGCTCCATCGCCGCCTAACAGGACCGTGTTTTGGTAATCCGTTGCCTACCATATCTCGTTCAATCGACTCGCTCGAACAAAATATTAGACACTCCTTGAGAAATCGATCATCGATGCTACTGCTGATAGATAATTGACAGTAATAACAACTAATTGGGGCCCAAGCAACAACGAATTCTGCAACGAATGATATCACAAACAATCTGCAACGCCCTATGCCCCCAGCTGGAAATGGAATGGCACCTCAACCGGTAGCCAACGACAGCGGCAACAGCATTATCATGGGCTATCACTTTTTTACAACCCATTATGAGGAAATCAATAATCAACCTCCAGTGCGCTTCTGCTATCGAGAGAAGCCCCCGAACCGAGGACCGAGGACATCCGTCGCGAATCGGTCCCGGTTGCGCAAGAAGCCGGTGGCCGACAACGCACCCTCTAGACACCGCCCGGGAGGTGTGAAGCCCGGAGATAGAGCGCAACCAAATTATTTTATTTCGGGTGGCCTCGGGGTGGACCAATAAACCGTGCGCGAAATGGCGCAGATGACAGTGGAACAGATAGTCGGCTGGCCGGCGACGCACACCCAGGTGCCCCCAGTGGCCGTGGCCGTCGTAAATTCATAATTCCCATCATTTGCTGCCGGTGCTGCCGCTGGTGGCTTCCTGGGCAGGACGGTGCCCTGGTGCCGTTATCTCTCGCCACTAGCGGCAATAAAATGCTTATGGTTCCGGAACGAGGGCCGAAACAGAAAAACGTCCGCAAACCTAACACCGAACAGCGATTGAACCGAAACAGTGACGGGTGTTGGTGGTGCTAAGTGATGGGTTCTAGTGCTGCGCCAAGATCAAGGTCAGGTTAATAGGACCGGCCGCATGTCTCGGCAGTATGCGGCTCCGCATTAATCATGGCGCGGCACGAAGGAGGAACTCCCATCCGACGATGCAGTCCATTGCAGGGAACGCACCGCCGGCTGACGCCAGGTGCGACTGAAAGATAAAAATCTCTCCCCGAGAGTGGTCGGCCGGGCCGGGGTCGACTCCGGGGTCGACTCCTTCTTCCGCCTCAAGAGGTCCGACCCCGACCACGCGAAGCCCATCGCCGGTCGTCTCCGGTGTCATATGATTAACAACTTCATTCCGCCAATTCCGGTTTGTGTTCGGATTTTTTTTTTTCGCTGCTGTTGCGTGCCTTCCGTTTCGTTCCGTTTTTTCCCATTGTTACCCGCTCGATCTGCCAGACTGGATTGTAGGAAGACGCGTGGTTTAACGGATGCATTCGTAGGGGAGGGAGCATAATTCGTCGTTCAGTCGCTCGTCCCGTAACGTCGGCGCCTCGCCGCAGAAGCGCA
This sequence comes from Anopheles bellator, assembly GCF_943735745.2. Lineage (NCBI taxonomy): Eukaryota > Metazoa > Arthropoda > Insecta > Diptera > Culicidae > Anopheles > Anopheles bellator. The sequence goes on from NC_071286.1 coordinate 67,317,702, forward strand.
GGCTCCGCGAGCGACAGCTGAACGCGGACACTCAAATCACCGGCGAATCTTTGGGCCGGTTTTTATGCTCTTTCGTCTTCGGGCGAATAGCTGGCGTCTGTTGAGACCCCTTTTCAGATGCAAATCGAGGCACGCGCTGCACATAATTCGCTGCAAACAACGCGGTGCCGTGACGCCGAGATTAATAGAGTCCAGTTCAGGTCCAGTCTGTTTGGTGATGTCACAGGAAGCGAAAATGCTTGCTAAGTGTCCTTTGGAAGTTGTTTTAACATTGTTCCTCAACGTGTCATTTCTTAAACTAATCCTTCGTTCCTTCAAAAAGTTCCACAGCTGCATATTAAGCCCCGTGACGGATTCGCCCGAACCGTGGAGTAAATTGTCCACAACTTAACTTTCAATTATCTACCAACGGCTCATCGTATCGTCGCTTGTGTTTGCGTGTCACGACGGTCAACCCTCAGCCGACGACGGTGTTGGTGGAGAAAATTCACATCCATTACCGGACCATTCGACACTTGTTTCGTGTCTGGTTTTATTTTTCGAACCACCGGATTCGGATTAGAGGGTGTTTCGCTGAGAGTTGGCCACACGCAAGGAACGGCTTTTCACCCCTTTTTTTGTCTGGAGCGTATAGAGTCGCTTCGTATCATTAGCCCACGAAACAGGGGTAGCTTTTAGCTCACACCGGGACCGGGGAACATTTTTGGACGGTGTGTTTGGCCCTTTGGCGCTCGGTGTGATGACAACTTCCTTTCGCTCGGTTCGGCCCATTCGAGTCCATTACGAAGTTCATGATAAACTTCCTCGCAGTGCATTCTTTGTTTCGAGGGCGACAAACAACAGCGCGAAAGCACGCAACGCAATATCCCGCAGCCGTTTGTCGGGAATTTGATTTAATTGTCCGGATTACTTTACTTTCCATTGATAGCGAGTTTTCGGTGGGGCCAAGAAGCAACCCTTATCGTGGCAATCGCGGCTTCGCGGCACACTTTATCAGCAGCATTTGGAAGTGCCAACAACGGCGCCACATCCCTACAGACCCTACCACAAACGGCTTGGCTTGCGCTTGGACCGTACGCGGCGGATTGCGTGAACATTATCATTACTTTGCAAAAGGGACGCGTACCGGGAGCTCGGAATGCCTTACGGCCCAGCAGCCAAATTAGTGTACCGAGAGATGTTATCAACGAACACCCCCCGATAAAAAACCAGAATACCGATGTACTTTGCGTAGTTCCCAAATTATGCTCCGGTCGCGCACTTAGCGGCCGACAACCCGCGGCAACCGTCGAGATGGCGTCGAGGCCACGCCACAAATTATCATTCGAAGGAAATTCAACGGCCAGAAAAATTCATTGACAAAAATATTGACCACATGCCAATGCCGCGGCCAGTCGAATGTTAATCATGCTGCTCCGCTGAACACCGGAGCTCGAGGCATTTTTGCAGGACGCATTCAACTGAGCCTTCTTGGGGAGGGGTGGTTTTCCCGACAGGAAGCCGATTTGCGTCGGAATTGCGTTCGTTCAATTACGGTACACTCGTACCTCTGTGGTACGGGCACCATTACTCCACCAGGGGGCCCGTGGCGTTCAAACGATCGACCGATAGAGATCAGTGTTGTTCGTATCGAGACAGCTTTCGGTTCATGATCCTGTGAATATTTATGCGCCCGTTTCGAGCGAGTCGTTGGCAGCCGTCGTCCGTTTGCACCGCGATTTTGTCGTCTCAAAACGTTACGAACGATAAGCGTGGAGTTTTTGTAACTTTTACCATTCGATAGGAAAAAGCTAAGGCTGTTCAGTCAACCACCGATCGAACCGTCGAAAGCCACCTACGGCGTACGTGTTATCTTTAGCAATGAAACCATGTATAATTTCGTTTCCAGTTGTTTGCTTATGTTTGCTTATTGCATATCTTGTTCACGCAACAATCAATTAAATGGTCACGTTTTTCAAACATCGACAACAACATGTCAAACAGCGGTTAGAACACCTTTTCTGCAGCTCTTGCAGCACGTGTACCCGTCTAGAACACGACATGAACAGCGATCGATTACAGCCTGACTTAGCGTCACTGATAACGCCATCAGCGCACCTCGATCTCCTCGATCTGTCAGCAGACGGACGGAGAAACCACCGCCGAGATAAGGAAGATCACGGTTTTGGACCCACGGGAACGCGATGGAACTACCCGATAGGGACCCGACCCGCTCGACGCAGCGGTTCCCGTGAAACGTGAAGAATGACACTTTAATTGCCCGATAATTGATTAGTCGTGTGTTTTGACGAACTTGGGCGATAGGGTACCTTAGGCCCCTCGGGCCAATGACGTGAGTCGAGAGTGTACTACCATCGGCCCAAATCACGCGCAGCAAACCTTATCCTATCTCCGGGTTTACCGATCACCATCGTATGTTGCCTCCTGATTAGCTCATCGTCCGCGAACCAACAACACAGACCGAATCTACCGCAAACGGCAACACAGCGTCAAACGTTACAGAGTGCGATTGCTTCGTGATTTTTGATAAACCCCGATCAACGATCTTGAACACCTTGGGTTCAACATCTCCGCTCCGCGAGTCGATCAGACTTCCGGAAAACCCTCACTCGACGTCCCAAATCTTATCAATCTTTACCGGCTGCGGTTTCTGGGGCCTAGCCGACCGGGACTTGCGGGTCGGGGCTCGGGTTGCACATCCTGAAAGCAATCCCCGCGCAATCCCGCACATGACATGATCGGACCCGGCCGGACCCTTACGAACCAGTAGTACCATGAAGTGGCATATTTATGGTGACAAATGACATAATCCCGATGCCGCCAACGTCGCGGCGAACCGGACGCATCAGCCATCCGAGAGAGGAAAAGAAAACCCACGTCCGAGGTCTCCGAGGGTAATAATGTAGGGCAAAGTGTAGGCACTTTAGCCGCCAATCGATCGGAGGTGTCGGCACTGGTGTGCAGGTGTGCGTAGGGATTAGCATTATCTTTTTCCACGCCAAGCTACGGGCTTTCCGTGGGGTTGCTGTTTTAGCCACGAATGCCAACGCTGATTTGCTGACGGGCTGCCGATAACAGCGGCCGGGGAGTGCCAAGACGCGCTGTAGGACAGCCCGTAGGATATAAGCTGACCGATTCCGATTGCGCTCGGCCGGGCCGGGCCGGGAGACTTTGGTTGACATTGATAGAGCGAGGCTTAATGTTTAATAGTCGATGATAAAGGCAATTTTTGAAGCCGCATTTAACGGATTAGCGTATCGGTTGGGAATCACTGAAACAACCATCACTACCGCTTCTAGTTGGTACATCCAGTTCCAAATAATTCTCCCGATGGAACCACTTTGTAGGTTGTACTTTGCAACAATGTGTACTTGCACAATAGAGCTGCAAGTAAGTTCGGGGGAAAATGCGACTCTAATGCGAAGCAAAGCTCAAACGAGTTTACTGCTATTTTTGACTCAAACATGATGGGTTGTATGAAGCACCACTTCAGTCAACCTGCAGGAATTTACACTTACGCATCGACCCAGCTGTGCACATGCATCGACCCAGCGAATGACAGTGATGCTTTCGGAAGTTGTTTGATCCAAATTTTCCCAAATACCGCGAAGGTGCGCTGCAAAAGCAGCGGCAAAGTTTTCCTTCCCTTGGACAGCCAAATTGGACCCCGTTTCTGGAACATTTGCTTTGGCTGAATCAATCTATTTTAGGTTCATTCAAAAGATTGATCAATATCGAAGGAATCTCATTAAGGGTTTGAAATAGGAGAGAAAAATGATGGCTTTTTTCGTAAACCCGGTTCGTGGTAGTGTAAGAGATGCTCATGCTAGCGACAGTTTAATCACCAATCTAATATTCAAAACCCATTCACAAAACTGAACGGCTAACGGGTTAGTATTTTACGATTTCCCACGATCGTCTTTAGTCCATCAAACACCAGATGACATCACTAATATGTGTTCATCAAAAACGAAATTAAAAGGCCTCGTGAATTGCTACAGGTTCAAACAACGCCCTTCACATTGCTACCCATAGCATTCGCTCGTGTTGTAGTTTGGCGACCTTTCACGTGGCGAAAAGTTGGCGTTTTTCCCGAAAATGCCACACAACCCCATTTCGAATGGCATAGTTTTCCCTTGTCACGATTTTTCCCGCTTTGCCACTAACGGTGAAGTTTCCAAAAGTTCTCTCTCTCTCTCCGAGCACACACTCCTGTGTTAACCGGATGTCTGACACCTCAATGACAGCCGTAAATAGTGGGCTGCGTGGGCAAATCGAACATGGGACTGCCGAAAAATCTGCTGCTTTTTTTTACTTCTTTGCCGATTGCCCAACTGTCTGGCCCGAAAGCAACGGACAGGGCGGAGGAACCGCAGTCCTCGCCGTGTATTTTCGTGGTTAGGTTTTTATTTGCCCCAAACACCGCAGGAAGCGAAAAGTTTTCCACTTTCCTTCGGGTGCCCCAGGAACAGAAAAAAGTGTCAGAACTCGACCACAAACCGAACCCCGGAAACGTGGAGGTTCCCGGGTGTTAATATATTAATTAAATTGGAACATGTGCGCCGGTGTGATGTGATAATTGTTTACCGACAGTTCAGTAAATGTGGGAAATTTCAATACTAAAAGTTTGTTGTTCAATTCTTTGTTTGGTACAAACTTCGTAGGTTTTTAAAAATTAGGTTCACGTTGTCTCTAAGTTCTGACACATCGAATTTGAGATCGTTGACTCGACCCTACGGGAAACTTCTCCGACAGAGTGAGGCTTTTTTTTCGGCTTCCACTCGACGGCAATCAGCACCGACAGTGGCGGGTGGTGGGCGCCCATTACGCAAAGGACCGCCGAGGAATATGATTTCGAATTTATGAAATCATAATTCGCTTATCATACACTCCACACTTCGGGCCCGGTGTGGTAGGAGCCGCTCCAGCAGAAGGTGACAGAAGGCCTCGGAACGTCGGGCAGGCGTGTCATGAATAAATATGGCTTACCGGTAAAACAAAAACGAACCGTACATTAGAATTGCTAATTAGCGAGCGAAACGCAGAGAGCCACAGGCCGAAGGGGAACGCCGGAGGCCGGCGCTTCGTCATCAAATCCTCCAAGCGGAAAGAAACCGACCTTTCGTGCGCGCGTCTCCGGTCCGAACGGTCCTGTGTGCGTGTCGGCGGCAAAGCTGTAACAAGTATCGGCACGGACGCGACCAAAGAAGTCGCTGGGCTTTGGTCGGATTTTTTAAGACCCGCTCGGAAAATCTCGCGCTCGGTCCCCGAAAGCACTAAACATTGCTTTTTACACAACGAATCTTATCGCCAATGTGCCGCTTATCTCGTGCCGCTGTGGCTGCTAAAATAATGGATTGTCAACCATTCCGGCATCCCGTGCGACGGTTGCGACGAAGGGTCAGCGACGCACATTGTCGGGTCCGCGCAATGTGTCAACTATTTTCACAAATCATCGCAATCAATCAACTCCACAAGTCCGTTCCACACACGTCTTCGGCGAAACGTTTGCTGGCTGCTGCTCTATCTTCGGGTAAACGTAAAAAGGCAGGATCCGACAAGGATAAGCACAAAAAAAACGTGTGATAGTACAGCCAAGAACCGGTGTCAGTATCGTCCCTTTGGAAGGACGCCCCCTGTGGCACGGGTCTCGGAGAAACATATGTTCGGCAGCGGCTCGGCTCGGAAAAGGATGCGCCGGCAGCGCATCCCAAACACGTGCTTCCGGTAATTGAAAAATCCCAACCCAAACACACCCCGGGCGTTGGCCACGTGTCGACGCTCGCTGGCGTCAAGAAGCTCCGCTGTTCCGCCCCAAAACGGTTCACCCCTTTATAGCGGTTGCACCTGGTGCGTCGGAACGGTACATCTTCCCGACAGGGGCGCTAGGACGATTCTGCACTATCTCTGCCCACCGGAAAAAAAGGGTGATGATGGCTTTGGCGTTGGGAGTTGGTTTTAATGTATCACTAACCGGGGAACGAGTGTACGACAAACGGAAACGAACCATGAAACGTGTTGCTTCCTTGCGGATATTATCTTAAAGATATCTTCCGGAGATTCGGAGGGCGCTCGCCATATGGTCACGCTTTGCTCTCCTCTCCGGCTAGCAGTTTAAAAAAAAAGCAGAAGTAGAAGAAACAGACAGCATATTTTTGGGCCAAGCACAGCGTCACAGCTATGATTAAGATATCGTATTTCGACAGCAAAGCCGACATACCCTATCATTCGGACCCGGGCCACTGCCATCGACTCTGCTGCGACTGGAAGGGAGAATGTGTTTTCTTAAAGCAGAGACTCAGATAAGAACATCAAATCGGGCACTAAGCCACATCACTTTCGTACCATTATCTTCCGTGGCCGGCTTCAGTGGCCAAACCTACGCGAGATTCGAGACGAACACAACTCCAGGCGCACAGCAAATGCACAGAACCAATTACGCATTCCATCTGGCAATTAGATACGGCATAGCATCGACTGTTTGAAAGCCATGGCAAAGGTCTATGCTCAACGGTGGGCTTCACTCTCGTTCTTTTATCACATGGGCTAGAATTTTTTATTTTTCAATTTTCTTATTTTCAAAACACTGGATCAAAAACAATTTTATGTTTTCATTTTACACTGCTTCTTAATGGGAAAAATACCGTTCAAGCAATGGTTTGAAATGAGTTATAAGCTTCTGCTCTATCAGAAACAACAATAACACATTGGTTTACTGACTTCAGACGTGGCAGAAGATAAATCGTTCTGCAAAAGGGCTATTGAAATGTTTGAGCGGCGCTTGAGTTGCTATGTGGCTCTTGATGGAAGTAACGTTGATGAATAAAGCTAAATTTTAATGAAGAAAAATGCGTGACTTTTCTTAGGCCAGGGACTTTTCAGTTCATGTGTTATCTAGTTAATCTCTGGTGGCTGAGAAAGCAATACGAAACTCTATAATTCTTTAAATTGCTTTTTGTGCAAAATGTTGTTGTTGATTGCTAATAAGAATAAAACCTACACTGCTAAGCAATCAACTACACTAACTACGCATGGAACAGTGCCCCCTCAGCAGTACGAGGCATTCGCCCAAATGAAGTTGTTTTTTATTAAACGTGACAGTTTCACACAACCTTCGCCAACCGCCCCCACCGGGCGTGTGATTCAAAGCAATTGACATAACCACACGCACACCCTGCTCCCTGTTCGTCTTCGCTCCCCCCTCGCAAATTATACACAAATTTCGGAAACGCAGGACAACCCATTTTCAAAGCGGATGCAACTTTCCTGCAACTTACGCACACGCCGTCGTCAGGGTGCAAGATTAGGCCGTACCGGGGTGGCCAGAACACTTGGCCAGATAGTTAATACAACAAACTCCGGAAGCGAACCTGACAACGGTAGTGCCCCCGAGACCGGGAATGGGCGGATTTGTGGGACCCATCCGGTGCGTGTTTCCGGACCAAGAATTCCGTATTTTTGAAGAAGCAACTTCTGACACGCATCCTGAGCAACGGGCGGGCGGTGCAGCCCGTTTGGCTTCAGGAACCGTTCACGAAAACTTCAACTGCAACTCGGGCTGCGTAATTTCAGTCCCGTCAGCTCGTCTCCTCAGACGGCGAAGATACAAAGATATGCCAATGCGTTTGCCGGGCGTCGTTTCCGTCTCAAACTGAACCGAACCTGTCCTCCGATCGGCCGGGCAGAAGTGCAGGTGGCGTTACGCACAAAACCCGCGCAAGGATGCCCAGGTTGCCTCCCCACGGAGGCCGGGGTGCGTGGCTCCCACAGGAAATTGGGCTGTCATCTTGGCGCAATTGGGCGCCGAACCGGAAGCTTACGAATAGTTGCCGGTAAAGTCAATTTTCGATGTACCTTCGGGCGGACGCACATTTTACACACTCCCTCACGGTGCCCTCCACGAGCGATTCCTAAATTCCGGGCAAACTCTTAAACTCTTCAGCGGCACCTTCTCTTCGGGGGTAGGAAAATTGCACCTTCGCAGAGCGAAAGAGACAGGAACGGAGCACAAAAAATCTGTGACAGGCCACGCCGATCCAGGCACTTCCGACGAAGTCGGCATTGATACCGGCCGGAGGATTCCGGCTGGGTGCGTGCGAAACACGTAAAATATTAATCTCCTGCCAGGCGTTGCGATCCCGTGCCGTGAAGGAATCACGCTCCGGGGTGCTAATGCCACACGCAATTTTTCCACCTATAATGCTTTAAATTTAACTTTCCCAAATGTCTGCTAAAAGCATTGGGAGTCACAGAGACAACGAATACCGTGATTTATACGGCGTAAAAAATATTCATTTGAAAACATGGAAAAAAAACGAGAAAACACATGGAAAGTCGCGAAAACTTTGCAGTCTTTCCGATTTATTTCATCCCAACCCACCGTTCGGGTTGGTGTCTGAATGCGACATGCCTCTGCCTGGTGGCCGTTTTTTTTAAGGGCGCAGAGATACACATTTGGAGAAATGTTTCGCCTGTTCCTGCATATGTCCCTGTGCAAGCTAAATAGATATTTATTGGCGAACATAAATTTACATTTGCAACATGAAATGGACGAGAGCACAGATTTCTTGGCTTGTCGTGGCTTTTTTCATATTTTATATTTTTATCAAACGTTCCACACGATGATAAACTGGCGTTCAAAATTGAAATTCTGCTGAACAGAAAGTGAGTGAAAATAATGGAAACCACAATTCCAATGAAGCTATTCTATTAGTTATTCAACTCGGTTCATTTATCATGCTCATCAAGAATGGAAGAATCAATTGAAAAAAGAAGAGACTGATGTACTTAAACGAAACACTCAACGAACAACAAGCTTGATGATAGCTGCGATAAAAAGAAACAGTCAGACAACAACAATTACCAGCACCGTGTACAAAATAGCCACCGAAACGTAAGGATGCCACACGACCAAGTAGCACCATCAAAAGCTAAGGACACTTTCAATTACTGGTAAACACAGGGAAACTCTCCTCGCGCTAATTGATTCCCACCACCCAGCTTCCTTCGAAAGGCCAAACGCGGTGGTGACAGCAATTGCTACAAAAGACACCAATTACGCCACCGAAGCGTCAGCGGCGAGGGTGCGCCCTTACGCAAGCAATTGTCACCGGAAATGAAGTATCATCAGTGTGCTCCCTTCGTGCGCCTCTCATGCTCAAACAAGCAAGCCCCTTGCCTGGTCTGTATCTATTCAATCGGCGTTTCCCTAACGCCCTACGGGACTAATGCCCCATTCGGGGTTTTCCGGGACCATCCTTTTTGTGCGGGTGGACGGGAAACGGAGCGATTCTCGCCTTCCCTAACCGTTGAACGATGGTTCCGGCCGTGGAACAGATAACGGATGACCTCATTTTCCGGTGTTAACAGTGGGCGGCAATTGAAGGGTGAAGCAAAATGTTTTTGTTCCACTCGTTCAACGATTACCTGGGATCGCTGTTCGGCGTTCTCTATTAGAAAATTAATTTTGTTTGAACACTATTAGAAACTATTATTGGTAGCGGTAACAACAGTTCAAAACAAAAATAAGGTATCCTGGAATTTCGCGAAAATGGTGGAAAACCTGTGAACCGGTGTCTGCTTTCCTTTAGGAGAAATTTTAATCACGAAGCCAAATATGAATTCTCCGCCATTGGGGATCTACTGGTCGGCTATTTCCCAAGAAAACTAAACTAATCAGCAGAAGCGGAGTGAGCCAACTTACTGCCAGCCAGCCCACGACGGATTGTCAGAACGGTATAAACGCCCGAACAGCGTCGAGCAGCCGGATGACTAATTCGCTGTAATAACAATAATCGTCAAGCAAGCACCCGGACCGGCACCTTGGGCCTCTGCGCTAATCAAACTCTATTTTCTCATTTGCCAAAATCTTGGCCGAGCTGCCGAGGATGAAAAATGACACGGAACCTCCCGGAATTATCCACTCGCCGTAATCTTTTCACCGAAGCCCACCGAACACACAGGCACCCAGAGCGCACGAAGACAAAGCCCGGAAGCCATTCCGAGGCGCGAGCGAGCGGTGTGTACGAAAATCACGCCCAAAATTTATGAATAATAATAAACAAATTAATTTGCTCACAAATGTCTCCGGCGCTGGCTTTTCACCAACGCTCCGATGAAAATCCCGACCGGCCGACTGGCTGGCGGGCCGGAAAGTGATGGGTGTGATCGGCTAGGTCGGCCGCCCGGCTCCATTTCCCGTTCGCAATCTGTCGCTGAATCCCTTGACGAAGCAAAGAGCAAGTCCGTCACGATTCCGGTCACGTCCTTCGGGGTTCGGGCACGAGCGTCCCCAGAATAGACAGCAGCACCCAAGAAGCCCAACCACCAACCACCAGCTCTCGCAGCCTGAATTCGTTCTAAATCGTTCGTTCACACGCGCGCCCACCGAGTAATTAGTCTCAGGGCACTGAAGGAAGCCTCCTAAAAGTCGGCAGCTGCTATGAACTACTCTCCGGCAGTACGGCGAGACCATTGCCAAGGCGTACGACGAAGGCGTGAGGCGAAAAGTGCGGGAAAACGTTTATTTCCACTTCCACTTGTCATATCTTTATGGTTCCTTCCAGCAAAATGGTGTTCCGCCTCCGCTTCGGGCAGGCACAGGGCAAAATTATGTGTGTGAAAATCGTTTGATAATTAAAATTGATAATTATTACGCTCTCGCTCTCTTATGTTTCCCCTCCGGGACGAGTGTCCCGGTGGATGGGTGGATTTTCCGCGCGGATCAAGTTCCCTGGCGGAACGGTGGAAAGTTATGGGAGTTGTTTGTCGAGAATGCAAAACGAATGCGGAACGAATTTTTAAATCCTGACTTCGGTCCACAGCGCAGCCCGTCTTCTGTCGGCAGCAACAGCTGCATCCTGTTTAGTTAGTTTTTTGTTTTGTTTTCGCTGTCTTGAAATTGGCTCCTTCAGTGCCAAAAACAAAACTCTATATCCACAATTAAAACAAAGCGGAAAAGTTCATTTTCGGGTGCCGGAAGTAAATCGATCGAAATATCTCTGCCCATTTTCAGTGGCCCATTGCCTTTGGCCGGCAAGCCCGCCGAGAGACGATGAGCACTTGGTTGCGACGCTCGAGGCATCAATATTTCATTGTAAGTTTTGGTACGATTTGTCCGATCGTTTTTCCTGGTCTGGCCACGGTCTGGCCATCGTTCAGTGCTGGAGCCGAAAAACTTTGCCATTCGCCAGCACGCGCAGCTCGTCGCTCTTGAGCTGGTAGAGGCGTAAAAATCGACATTTCTTATTCGCTCCGGTTTCGTTCACTTCCCGAAAGCGCTCAACGGACGCTGGTGGATGTATTATTTATGATTTTAATTAAACTCCTTACCGGTGAAACGAACGCGGAAGCAATGGAGCAAGTTCCGCGGGCCAAGTAGAGTATTCGAGACAGAGAGCGAGAGCGAGAAACATGGACAACTCCGTCCAACTTTCATTCACAAAATAAAAAATAATGCATTCCCGTACTATTGTAACGCAAGACATGGAATCGTTTCGGAAATGGCGTGGTTCGTTAGTTCCCAGGTTCGATCTCAAGTAGGACCGCTCAGAGCCTTCACCTCAAGATGCAAATCCTTTCTGTCGGAAGCAAGACGTGTACACCATCGTCCGTCAAGAGCGGGGCCCTCACATGCATCATGACTTTACAGCTTTCTGTGCTCAATATCTGATTCTCAACTGGGAAGCGGACCGACCAAAGACGGGGTTCAAGTGATTAAGCCTCTCCAACCGTGTACGGCTCCGAAAATTGGCCATCGTCAAGAGATCGCCAGGAGTTGTTCGAGCAGCACAAAACACGCTGCCTGCCGAAGAAAAAGGGGTAATAAAATTGTGCTCTCCTTCGTTTCGGTTCATCGAGCACCACTCTGCCCCGTCGGGAATCCGGCCCGGCGGCATCGGACGTCGAGTTAATCGAGCTTCGAGCATAAAATGGCCAATGGGGAACGATTACTTTTAGCTTTTTACGGGTGTATAGCATACGTTTGAAGAAGCATCCATTTTATGATTTCCGATTGTTGTTCGCTACCTAACCTAGTCGAGCAAGCCAACCACAAAATGTCCTTCAAAGATCAACCAAAAATGATTCGCAAGAGAACCGAACGTAAACGCGCACTCGGTGGTTAGTGGATCAGCAACGAAACGCGCCATCTCATTATGGAGAAAAACGTTTTCCCATGCACACACGGCGAGGTCCGGGGACCCACTTGTGTGTCAATGGGCCCTCAGTCCACTAACAACCTGCATAATGCAATCAGACACCGGCAGACCGTTCAAGAGTTCCGTGGATGAAACCACAGTTTGCATCACGAGGAACCCGACCGGTTCGTCGGTAAAAGTGGCGCCATTAGAGGGTCTAAGCTTAAGCGCACGAATCCCTCGAAAACTCACCACGAGGTCATTCGAGCGTCCGCTCCTATGTCCTGCACCAGTTCTTCGTCGAGTGTCAGGACACGCTCAAGCGAGCTCCCATTTGCACGCTGCAAATTAGTGGGCCCATCGCGTAGCGCATAGGCCGCCCCTCAAGTGAACGGCATAAAACAATTTGTTTTAATGATTATGATGATTTTTATGAATTTTAATGAACGTACACACACAACACACAGATCCTGGAGCCGGGCTCAGGACTAAGACGCCGACGACATCATGCTCGTTGATGATAATGGGACCGCCCGATGAAGATTGTAATGATGATAATGAAGATGGTTGTGCCATCAAGAGTGGACTAGTAAGCCGTCGAACCCGCCACCCCCCGGGGAGGTCCTTAAGCACCACAGGAAAAGCGTGACGATGATGATAAGTATTAAGGAAGTAATAGCGAATGCCACGGAACCCACCGAGGAGTTGCGAAGTAATCAGTTCGAGACATGAAGATAAGATGGCGCACGCTAACAGGAACGGGGGTCCGAGTCCTTTTTTTCTTCAAGCCCCGGAACGCACCATTCCGCCGTGCGAATGAATGCAAAAAAACGGGAGGTCATAACTCGGTTACCGGTTAGTATCATTCCGTGTGCCCGGCCGGGTCTCCTTCGGTCTGCGTAATAACATGCAACTGGCCAGCCGGCGAACCCGGTGCTGGTGCAGGACATCAACGCAAAGAAGCACGCGCTGTGTCATGTCGTGCAGCACCGACAGAATTGCGCTTTGGTAACGCTCCGTCTCGGTGCAGTTTGAAATGTCTATTGATTTTCCCTGTGCCCATTCACCGTCGTCGGTGCATGCGACACGGGCTTAGATGATGGATTTAAGGAAAAATATGATTTCCATAAACAATTTTGTAGCCACTCCGCACCACAATGCAAACGCGGTGCGGTATGATGCATTCGTGCAAGCATGCAAGATAATGATGATGATGACATGCAACCGTCCTTTCGTTCCAGAAATTATCCTTCATTAAGCTGGCGAACGAAGCGAGACCCAAGACACTTCGACTTCGGCAGGCAAGGTAATACAAGGGACCGTCTGTTGCTTGGAACTTCAAAGTTAGACCATCTTTTACGTAAAAAGTCACAGTAACGTGGCAGCATATCGGGGAGTAGCATGCGGCAAGCTTACAACTCTTATAAATGGCATCGTTTCCGGTACCGTGGCTAATGCAGATTCTAGAAAGTGTAGGTGCACGTGCAAACAGTATCCGTTTTGTGGAACCAAAATGGCGGAAGGAAAAACTTTAATTAAAATGCACAACTCTCGGTGGAGCGAACGCATGCGAACGAGATGAAAGGCACGGCCAGTTTATGGAACGACATTTTCTTTTCGCGACCAACTATTTCCATCACCTTTCGCAATCGTCCACAAAAACCGCACAATCCGGGGAGATGCCGGAGGGCGACGTCGAAAGTTTGTGCCCGCCGTAAATATGCTAACAATTTTGAATCCCTTTTACAACTCTCCCACCGAAAAGAGGTGGTCAGAAACTGTAACGAGTCGCCGTCTAGTGTTCTGCGCTGCGCTGGCCATCCTGGGGATTGGGAAATAAAAACGGGTAAAACGATGCTGGAACTTTGCTGCAGAACTCGTCCGCGGGACGACAAAACGTGTAGCCCGAAAAATGGCAGAAATTGTGATGCCATAAAAGGATTGGACGATTTTTCGTCGTCTCGCTGCACTCCACCAACATTATCTCGGAAGAGCAAACATGGTGGATTGCATTTGCTTGCAACAATCGCACTACCGGACCGAAAAGGGCAAACCCACAAAAACATCGCGCTGACTAGTGGTAGGAGAAAAATAAAATACTATTTCTGGGAACGAGTTCTAACGATGCGAGCATTCAAAACTGGCGGCACCGTGTGCTGGTGAAAGGTTGGCGCACATTATTCGGCCATTAATCGGCGCGGGGTAAGCAAGCGTGTATCTGAATCTGGAAACTATGATTCGGCCGAGTTGTGTTTCTAAGAAACAACAGTATCTCTGCCAAAAATAATCATCCACAGTGGGTGCTGCCCCAGGGCTGCCATTGTGCGTTTGTTTGCCGACAACAATTGGCCTGGCAAAGGATGGCAAGATTTGTAAGCGTAAAGCTGCGAAGCGATGCAACTGCACTCGATGCACCACGGCGCATGCTGCACCCTGACCGTGGGATGATGGAGTCTAAAAATAGTACCAGCTACTGTCGAAATACTCAAAACACTATCAAAACACTGCGGCGGCAAGTCACACGTGGGGCAATACGGCCAACACGATGGACACATGATGCAACAAAATTTATTTCAACACAATAAACGATTTTATGAAATATGAGGATGAAAACTTAATTTAAACCGCTAACAAAATAGGAAAAAATATCACAAAAGTTGTGTCAGTAATAATCGGGTATGGTTGACCAGATTGAGTTAATTCTCTTAAATTACTTGGAGTCTGCTCCAGGATAAGAGATTTGCCACCGGTAAAGCAAGAATCTAATGCGTTAATGGCATTAACTTCAAGAAGATTGTCTTGAAAACTAAATCTTTTTCTTCAGTAGTGCCTCATCGTAAAGAAAGCATCCCACAGATGATCTGCTCCGTGGTCGCTGAATGGTTGGCCACATGTGGTCACCGTTTGCCGACCTTAGCCGACAGAACTCAACCTTCGTCTTATCTTGCCCATCTGAGCAGAAAGAAAGTATATGTACACACAAAATGGAATATTAATTACCATAGCCCGACACACACAGGCACAACGCCGCATCCTGGTGGCCATTTGGCGCAGTGTCAGAAAAGAATGGCGCAGTAGCGCTGGCGTGTTGCGTGTTGGTCTAGGAACGAAGAAAATTTATTGCCAATATCGTCGCCAACTAGCTCCGGCTCCGTGTGTACCGTTCTCAGGGCACTCCGAGCAACTGTCAAAGTGACAGCTGATCTTCCCTTTCACGCCAACCGGCACCGAAACCGCCGTCCGCCGCAAGGTGGATTAGAAATTCAAACCACACACCGGGGCCGGGACCGGGGCCACATTTCAATATCGTGTAATCAAAGTCATAAATAAAGTTTTTATCTTCACCCGGCCATCTACCTGGCCGTCCCCAATTAATGCTCGCCCTCCTGACAAGGGGGGCGTAAACGACAGGACCCTCCGGACCCCCCCGGGGCTGGGGTCCTTCGGGTGCGGGTGGTCGAAAATCCCTGAACCAGCGACCCCGGAAGAATTGCGTGCCGCGCCGAAGAAATCCCTGCTTTACGGTGACCACAAACTTGAGGCCTCTCCCCGGGCGTGCCAAGATTGATGTGTTGGCGGTGAGAAGGCCCACTAGAGGCGGCAGTAAAAGGACACTCGACACCACGTATCGTGCTGGAGGGGAGAGCTGACAGGACACGCGTCGCCCAGGTACCGAAGGCCATCATCATAAAAGGCACTGGACACTTACGCTCCCTTCCGTTCTCTCTCTGCCTCTGGTTTCGCCATTCTACAAGAGAGAAAGGGTCCTTCGACCCCCCACGGGGGGGACGTGATCGCTTTATGTAATCATAAACTTTATGACACCGATCCAAAAAAAGACCCTCTTAGCCGGGGCTCTGTCTCTGTCCGTTGTCCGTGTGAGTGATGAGTTCCAGACGGACGAAATGGCGCGCACTTTAACGACTACTCTCCCGGCCTCCGCCTCGGGCTGGCTAGCGAATGATAAATTAAACCAATTGACTTCTATCGGTTGTCTTAGAGAGGGCCCGGGAAATCCTAACCCCAGCTTAGCTACTGTTTACCATAAAAAGGCACCTCCGACCACGGGCCTATCGACTGTCCGCAGGAAACGAATGGAAAGCAGGGTCCGAACGGTGACGAACCGAGGGACCCTTTAATGTCCGCTCGGATGCATGTCGTTATACGCCACCCGCCACCAGTCAACCGTTTATTAATGGCGCTGTCTTTCCCTACCGGACCGGGGTGGTCCTGGCGGCGGATAGATTCCGGCCTTGTAATGAGCATCGCCACCCACCGGGTCTGGATTTAGTGGTCACCGAGGGTCACCGGCCGCGCCACCAAGATGGACCCGCCGGTCGACTACGATCGGAATGGGTCCGAATGGGTCGTAAAAATTTATTCCACTGTCCACTTGACGTGACTTGGACCGCAAGGCCCCGCGCCCCACCACCCCTGTAACTAGGAGTCATTTATTACCGGACGGTAACGGCGAAGGGAACGGTAGCTGGCGGCGCCATCCTTTCACGACTTCCTACAGACCCCGCACCCGGATGGGGTTCCTTCCTGCTTCGGTGGGACCAAAATCAGGACAGCAAGATTTGAATAGACAGGGCGGCGGCCATACGACCACAATTATGTTGGCCTTCCAGCTTTCTTCTTGGGTGGGACCCATCAGCCGGTGGGTGTTTCTATGTGCGTTCCGATCAAAGCCCCACCCAGGGCTCCCTCCCCAAAACAAGACCCACAGAGAGTTGTCGTGCGTCGGAACGGTCCTATCGGGACTGCTGCTTTCCATCATTAACGTCATCGAAAGGACCGTCCAGGGATAGGCGAGCACAACGGAAAACGATCAGACGAAAATGGCCTCTTGGTTGCCCCACGGTGGGTCATAAAACGGTGGTAGGTACGTAAAAATATTTATCGCACTTTTTTACGCCCTTCCGCCGCGAGGCGCAAGAGAAAGACAGAGAGCCAGAGTGGCTTGCCAGTTAACATGGACTCGCCAGGATGCTTCCGAAGACGAAGGTGTCTGCGCAGGGTGAGCCGCAAGCCAAGGTCCTTATCCTTCGGAGCCGGGCCCAACCACACTTACACACTCCAACGGGGTCGTTCGGAGCAAAATATGACACAGGGCTCCAGGGACCGGGGTGACGCAGTAAAGGTGAACCTCGGGCTCCGCGGCTACCGGAAGTGTACCCCCGGGCGACAGCGACCCCCTCGGCACCGTTTCCGGTCCAAGTCTTCAGGTCTACACTGGGCCCCCGGGTTAATGTCCCTCACCGGACGGTTTTATCTTCCCCACACGAGAGTCACCCTGTGACGCCCGTAATCTTCGTGGTGTGTGTGCCTGAGACAGGGCCCTCTGTGATATGATTGCATGTCATGTCCTGGCCCGTGGTGGTGCCGCGCCACTCGGCGACATGCAAGAATATTAACTTATTTCACTTGTCAATTATTATCTAGATGTGAGATCTCCTGCGGCCGGGCCGGACCACCGCCCACCGAGAGTGCGCCTCGCCTTCGGGGCCCATTTTCTTATGTCCATTTTATGGTCCCTCGCTTCCTTCCGCCCCCGGCAAAGCCCAGGGGGCGCCGAGACACGAGACCGGACACGGAGGGCCATCGGGCGTCTTTGGCGTCATCGTGTGCCCGCCGCCGTTGCCGTGGTGGTTGAGTGATTCTACTGCTTTGCGAATGTCCTTTTTTCTGTGTCACATCCATTACCATCACCATGAACCACCTCCAACCTCCTGGCCCCTCTGGGGCCGGGGCACGGATTGGCTGCGGTTTCGGTTGCCGCAGAGTCACGACCGCGGCCGGCAGCCACGGTGCCGGGGAAGATGGCGAAGGCTACATGGTATCATTTGGGACACTGGTCCGGTCCACATAAACGATATGACACAGCAAGGGTCGCCCCAACATTGGTTTGCTCTTTTATGCGGCCGGGGAAGCCGGGGCCCCATTTGGCACATGCGGACATGCGGCAGGACACTCTCTCTCGGCTCCGGTAATCGACTGTCCGCATCCGATGTTCGTGTCTAGTTGAGCGGCGCTTGTGTCCGTTTCTGTTTCTGCCCCTTTCTTTCTCGGACGTTGCCGATGGTGCCCCAGGACGTAGCGCACCGGGGAGAGCTTCGGCGTCACTTGGACGGGCTGTGGAAGGTGTGATTTAGTGACGGTCCCTGGGCCACAATATTTGACATGCTGGAGGTAATGGAAGGCAGTTAAGTACCCCAAAAATGTGATCAAGAGTTGAAAAGCATGTTGCAATATTTAATATCCAAAGTTGTTGGGGTTTTAGCAACACTTAAACGGGCCATGTTTCAGCTGCAGTTCAGTGCCATAAAACCAGTTATTCTTTGTCCCCACCAACCTACCTTGAGCAAATCGTCGAGCCACCGATTTGGAGCGCATCCTGTCGCAGACGCTCAACTTGGCCCTTACTTTCGACCACTTCCGAACGCAAGTGCCACAAACAGCACACACATTGGAAAACTAACCGGCGAGTTTCTCAAGTTCCCAGAATTCGCCTCCGTGTCTTGGCTGTCGTCTCGGAGGAAAAACTGGATCACACGTGGCCAAACGAAGACGGTGGGTTATGTTTTCGTTATGATCTTCACGTGTTCTTTTTTCTATTTTGAATTTTTTTCTTATTTTTAATTCGAACGAGCAACAACCTAGCACTAGCGAACAAACTTTACTTGGTTGTTCGACAAATTGCGTCCAAACAGTACCGCTCACAGCTTGCTAAGATTCCTCACGAATTGATAATCGTCTCGTCTTTCGAAAAATCAAAACGTCTCTCAGTACAAAACTCTAGTTCGGTTCAAACCACGGCCACCTGCGATCTCCACTGTTTATGTTGCCGTTGCACACGCCACGCACACACCGCACACCGCATCCTGCATCCTGTCTGGGGAGAGACCCTCGAGACAATCGATGGCGCGACGACGTGAAACGTCAATAAATCTCAAACAGCGCACAAAAAACAATAACAACAACAGCTGGCTCCACAACTCGTGCGTTTGGTTCTCGAGCAAACCGACCAACCGTCCGACCGACCGGCTCGACTCCGATGAAGGGATCGCTTGTTACTGGCCGCGGCCGACGGGCAACAGTACCACTTGACGCTACCGTGAATCCTTCGTCAGCAGCGCCGCGGTGCAAAACGGTGGTGGCGACCGTGTGTTCGCTCGCAAAACAAACGATGGGGAAAAAATAGAGACAAAAAAACCACCGACCGAACCGACTCTCCCGCACACACAGGCACACAAAACCCGCAAGGTGTGTGGCTTTACCGAGACGACTGTGTATTAACCCGTCGACGACGACAACGACTGATCATCGCCCGAGTCTCGATAGAGAAAAAAACACAAGAAATCCCAACGCTGGACACCACACAGCTAAGCGGGAAAAGAAAACAAAACACACATCGAAGAAGAGTAACGAATTAACCCAGCGCCAGCAACAAATGTCCACCATCGCGAGACGCCAATGTTTTGCGCTGTGTTTGCATCCCGCTCTCGCTCACGTTACCCTTTCGGTCGGTCGCGCTCACTCACCCATATCCCTTTTGCTCCCGCGATAGTGGGGGGCCCGCGGAAAACACCGCCGAGAGCGAGTGGAAAAAGGGAACAAACATTACCACTACACAGTCGGGGCACTAATACTAAAAGTACTCCCTGTGAGGAGGATTCTTGCTTGCTCTGGCCGCGTTTTTAATTCGCGCGTGTTCGCTATCTTTTTCTGCCGGCCCGCGAGCTATCTCCCTCACGCTCAATGGCTCGCGTATTGTTGTTTTCTTGCATGCTTTTGCTTGTTGTGGATCCAACTATTACTACCACTACTAGTCCGGAAAGGATAGTGGTCGCCACTGGTTGTCTCTTTCCGGCTGTCTGGCAAAGAAGAGAAACTGTTGGCAAACCGAAGTGAGTCAGGATTGTTGAAGGTAACGGTTTAAAAGGATGACACCATTAAAGTTTAAAAAAAAATTGGAGATGTTTTTAAGCCGTTGTTCTATGAGTTTATCAGGAAGCTCTTCACTAATGTTGCATTAGTGTTCCAAAGAAAACCACATAAATTATGAGTTCGGTTTACGAAACGCTGACGGTGTTCACTGAATTATATTAAACTTCAAATTTAAACATAATTAATGTTAGTTTGATCATCATGGTTGGGTATCCAAAAGGGTGCAAACAATGGGGAACATCTATCTCACAGCCAGAACAATGAAAATGAGAAAATCGCACGTAGCGGATAGAAAGAAAATGCCTCGGGCTTTCCGTTCCCTTTTCTTCGCCGACGGATCACTATTTTCTCCGCAACGGAGAAAAGCACTTCGCGGGAGTGTGACCGCGACAGACAGTAGAGTTTCCGTGTTTGCTCACTCGATTCTCCACTATTTTCCCACCCAGGCGTTCGGACCTCTCTCGGCTGTTTCTTCGTTCGCTCTCTCACGGCATAAGCGAATGCACCGGTATTGGGAAACGATCGGTCGGACTATCTCGCACACACTAGCCGGAAGCCCAACAGTCCAGTTCACCATAATTGAGGGACTTTTGCGACATGACCGAATAAAACGAATATAATTTAGACAAATTCTTTTGCACTAGAACAGTAACGGATATATAAATAATTCAATATATTTTGTGAACAAATTTCGTAAACTTATTTAGAAAATAAACTGTAGCTGAAATTACTTTGGATTTGTTAAATTCAAATTTTCAAAAAAAAGTTAGTACATATTACTGATAAGAAAAATAAAGGATATTCCCGCCATTCCTTTAGTGGAGGCGCATGGTCCTTGGACGCTTTACGTGTACAAAGAAAAACAAGTCTTTTAATATCAAACAACCTTCAAGCACTGAATGTGTAAATTTGAAATACTAAAATATTCTTTTGCCTGCGAGCCACGAGAAAAACCTCTCTACAAATCCGTTAGTCATGCAACCTGCTTAATTTTATGTTCTCTGGATCATCTGCATTTGTTTTTTTCCCGCCACTGCGATCTGTCCATTACGTGGCCCCAGCTGTCCCCGCCCAACCCATCGTGTTTATGGTCCTTCACCTAGCCTTCCCGATTAATGGATGCTATCGGTTTAGATTGGCCCCTTCAGCAATCATTAACGGCGTCGAAACCCTGCGCTTGGCTTGCACGCGCTATCTGATCAAACATCATCGCTTTAACGATCACAAACTCAGATGCCACAGGGAGCCGAACTTCGGAGGCCTTCAATACAAATAAGCTGCCCCGTTTCGACCCCGACTTCAGCGCGAGGGCCATCGGTGAAAAACCACTCAATTTGATCGGCTCCGGCATCCGAAACAGTGAGCAAAAGTGAAAGCACCCCGAACACGAACGAATTTCTCCCGTGCTCCCGAAAACCGAAAAAAGGAAAAGGAAAGGAAAAACAAGAACTACAGTTCCACCACAGGTCCAGTGAGGAAAACCCCTTATGGCCGGGCACGAACGCAAAGGGAAAAGAGCAACGAAACGTCCCCGCCATTTGACTGACCGGGCGGGCGGCTCGTAAAGCGTAATGAAAAGTTCACCTTAAATACCTGACGACCGTTTGCGAGTCGTGAAAATCAAGATTTTCCCGGCCCCATGCTACCCGCGACCTGTCGTTATTCGACTTGACCGTTGCAAATGAGCCTCCAACACCCCCACCGGGACGAAGCCTTCCTTCACGTTGGTTTCGTTAAAATATTTGCTACAGTTTTTCAGACACCTTCTCACTCTCTTTCTCTTTCTGTCTCAGTCTCACGTGCAGTGTGTTTCTCACGTTGTCACGGGAAAGGTGACACCAGCAACAACTTAAATCCAATGGCTACTCGATTTTCAAGCTTCACGATCTCGAACGGGCAACATAATTTGACATTTATGAGCTGGACGGCAGATTTGGAACCGCTTCGGTGAAGGAATGTCCAGCCCGGGTCGAGGGTGAAAGTGAAATTACCATAAAGCATAATAAACGAAAGGAACATTCCACCGCCACCGCAATGGCGATCTAATCTGGCAGCGGCAGTCGGGTGCGACATCGGAATGGCCCAATGGAACCAACAGCGGAGTAGACAAACACTGCACAATTGGGCGCCGAAGGATAACGTTCTACATGAGCACGGTTGCCGCTGAACCGTGGAGAATGGCCTTTTGCTCATTAAAACCTCAGCAGCGGCCACAACGAGCCAGCGAATAGGTTCCCGGGGCTCCTGGCGCAAAAGAAATTGAAAGCAAATAAATTATTTAACAACATTTTGTGCCATGTCCATTTTGACATTGGTCCGACGGAAGAAGAAAAATGAAGCCATCGAGGAGGAGAACTAAACGAAAGAGAATGCACTTGATGTCGTGTTTCTCTTTTGGTTTCTAAGGGAAGTCTAAATATTCATATTCATATACCTCATATACCGATTGGAACAGTCGTTAAATTAGTACCCATCTAAATATTTCAAATCTATCTTCACGGGACACAATGGATGAAATGTTTCGTTTACATTTGTTTCCAATTTCGCAGACATATCGTAAACATTATCAATTTTCAATCAAGCAGTTCTCTCCATTCCTGATATGAGCCAAGCCTCATTGGATTGCTCCACACTTTGCCGGCCCTTGATTAACATTCGATATTATCGATCGACTTTTTTCGTTCAAATTTTGGCTAATCGATTGAACCCCGGAACTTCACCGCGCTGTAGGTTCGGTTCTGCTTTTCTCCATCCTTCACACCTTTTATCGTTGAAATTTTCTCGCTCGCTGGAGATTTGCCAACATTTTGCTCATACTTTTGCTATATTGTTTGACACGACCGACAACCGGGGCGATTCAAAAG
Organism: Anopheles bellator; assembly: GCF_943735745.2. Lineage (NCBI taxonomy): Eukaryota > Metazoa > Arthropoda > Insecta > Diptera > Culicidae > Anopheles > Anopheles bellator. The sequence continues at coordinate 67,340,653 of NC_071286.1, forward strand.
TCGAACGCAATTTGTTGAATTCTTTTGCTCACACCGTCCTTCGATGTAATTTTGCCAGAAAAACACGTTAATCATCTCGACCTTGATCGACAAACGAGACGAAGTACTGCTTTATTAATAGCCAGGACCCCCCGGAATCGGTGCCAACCACCGGGGAAACATTCCGGTACTATTACAGTGGTAGTGAAGTTGGTTATTGTTTGATTTCGTTTCGCGTCGGGCCTCGTTGTACGTCGAAGTCGAATCTAGATGAAGGACACAATCGGACACCAGAAAAGATTGCGTCTTTGTTTGTGAACTGATTTCAATATTCGCACGATCTTAATTTGGGAAAACTGATGTACAGCATAACAGGACATTACAACAGTACGAATCTGAGCACAAATGTTATTTTTCTTGCTCACATAATGAAGTTGATATTGACTTGACGGCACACAAAGTTTGTGCGGCAAATGTTGACACACAAAAACAGAACTCAATCGTACTCTGCTTGACTTTGGCGGTATTTTGCTGGATGCTGCCGGAAGAAAGACACACCCTGTGCCATAAATCCTCGATACATTTGTACATACGAAAAAGAAGGACCTTTTCAATGATATACGGTATCATCCAGCGTTTAGCTCCGCTCCAGAGCGAGCGAGCGAGAACGAGCCGGCAATGGAAAGAGAACAGAACGAACTTTTTACATAAGGACATATACTGGAAATCATCCTGCAACCAACACTATCATATCCGTGCCCAGCCGCCAGCGGAACGGTACATGGGATGTGTACACATCGCGCACAAAAAAAGGCAATGGCGGTGAACGAGATAACTGCCGACGCTGGAGATAAGACTAGATTCCGTGGCGTTCGGATTGCGTCGCATTTTCCACATTTTCCGCTCGGGGACAGATCTGCCCAATGGGCGGGCTGCTCGGAGCGTCCTATTTATTTTGCCGTCCCCTATCACGGCTCACCAATACCAACGCAACAGGGGGACATCCGGCAGCCTTCGCTATCTTGCTGGTATTGGTGGCCGGAAGTGCAATGTGGATGCTGCCCTTTCTCGGAGTCATCCCATGTGGCCACGCGGCCACATAGCGATGTCACTTCTGTAGCCCAGGAGCACGCTGTTGGATACTTTTGCGCATAAAGCATGACATAACAATGGAGGTCGAGTCAAATGTATGTAATAAAAAGCGAGAACAAACGCCTTTTCGCTTTGCGTTGCAAAGGGAACGAAAATTGGATCCGATGCTTGAAATTGTAACGACCGCATGCCATCGAATCGCTTGTCTCTTTGCGGGAAGCGAACGAACAATCAACGAAACAACCGTTGGTGAAGTTTTATTTCTCGCTGGTTTTGATTTTCTTCAAAAGGGATGGGTGATTTCTTGCAAAATCCTCCGTAAAAATGAACAGCATTGATGAGAAGATAAGAAGACAAGAACAATGAGACAACAATGACATGACGCGGTTGAGCAAAAAAAACCACAACAGCTGTTGCGAACCCCCACGTCTCCCCAGCGGCCATCGCGCATGCGTGCGTGCGAGTGTAGTAGTAACGGCAAGATTAGATGCCCCGTTTTGGTCAACGCCCACTTTGTGGTGGGGTTGTTGATATTTTCTCTCACAATTCGTGCTCCCTCTCTGTTTCTCTATTTCTCTGCTCCGCAGACTCTCTCTCCCCAAAAGGAAATGTGGAAATGATTTCTCCCCCCGAAACCGTGCGGCTGCGAAAGAGCAGGGTCGAGCGGAGGGAGCAGGGGCAAGGAAACACGGTTTCGAGTTTTGGCATTTTCCACCGCACCACGCTTTTCCTTCGCACCGTTCACGGCCGGATTGAAACTCTGGGCCGCCGCCGCCGCCGGGCGAACCGAGGTCTATGCAAATATTGCTTTTAGAAACACACGCTCTCGATGGAAAACGCAAACTCCGTTCACTTGCTTCCTCTGCGTTTTTCCGATCGATCGCGTTCAAGTGCAGACGAGTCGAGTCGGGAAAATCGGGGTGCTTTCGCTTTTCTGGCCACCAAATCGAAGCCGATGGTCGATCAATAACTTTAATAGAGTAAAACCGAAGAAAACGTGCTCCACGGCGGCAGGGCCGAACCCGGGGAACAGAAACGAAGCCAGATCGCCTTTGACCTAGTGGGGTTTTAGTTGGGTCATTCGAATCGAAGGGATAGTGCATTTAATCTGTCTCAATTAATGCGTTGGATTTTTCGATCCTGGTTTGGGGAAGGGTTTGTGGTCGGAATAAATTGCTGTCATCCGTTTCTGACCAGCATAACGTTGCACTATTGTTGAGCTGTTAACATTTACCTTCACAACGTAGCGCAACGAATTGCACACAATTACAACATAAATTAGCATAAAGCTAATTGAATGAGAAATTCGCCACTTCACCCAAAATCGCCTCGTAGGAAGTCGAAAGGCCCGACGGCCCGGCTCGATTCTTCACCTTCACTTGGCTCCTTTTTATTGAAAACTTAACGCTTACGCTAACGGGCGCTGCTACCGGTCAACGGGCAACAAGTATTTCCGCGTCGGGCCAAATGAGCGAGCCCCTAGCCGGGCAGGCGGACGGGTGCAAAATTTAAATTCACTCACGCTCCTTTGCCCTGCTCATTCCGGAAAGTCCATTAGACCCCACTGCACGGACCGACACGAGGGTTGCCGGTGCGCCATCGATCGCATGGAAGCGGCCTCGACTGAGGAGTGTGATTTTGCTTTATTGTTCCGTCGTAACGCTTTCGATTTCCTACAAATCGTGCGGTGTGCTTAAATTTATGCCGAAAAGAAGTTCGCACGGTTAAACGTTGCCGTCCGGGCGTTAATTGAAGCAGCTTTAAATGCTAACGGTGAACATACGAGCAGCGTATCGAAGGCTCGGGCCACCGGAAAGAGCCGGACCACCGCATGACCACCAGCTAGTCAGCCGGCTCAAAGAGCTATGTAGCACAATCTACGGCTATGCTCCACATTTCATCTAATCCGGAGTATAGAGATATGGAATAATGAGCCGGTGTGGGCCTCTCGATAAGATTGCGCGGCGAATGTCGGAGTTTCAAGTCCGGTGCCGGATGCCCGAAAAATGACCCCTGACCGGAATCTGGGTAGGATAAGGCATCCCCGTCCGTACTGGCAGTGGGTAAACTGTGTACTTCGCCGTGCTCGTTAGGATTCCAATTGCTAAGACACACTTGCCATGCGTAAGGCACATTATTGTTTTGTTTTTTTTTTTATTATTACATTTTTCGCAAAACGGTATGACAACCGGTTGCGTGTGACGCCATGCTGACCAACACGGCCGACGATCGCCTGCCGGGAATCATCATCATCGTCATTGAAGGATGATAATGTGCACACCGCATGCACCTTGAAAAACCCCGCGTCTAGAGGTTGTTCCGAAAGCTCGTCGAAAGTTAAGAAATTGAACAAATAAAGATAATAAAAAGTCTACAGAACGACGTACGATAAATTCACAAGCTGGCCGAAACTACAGTACGGTACAGTAAAATAAACAAAACCAGTTCAAACGGTTTTGTTACTTATTGCGATCTGATTTTAAGTAAAAACAGCAAATTTTTCCGACCAACCTTAGCGCGTTTTACAAAAGTGCTAATTGAAGGGAAAAGGTACCACCGACTCAATGCGTGACGTATTCACATTTCTGGAATGCGATTACCTCGGCGTAACAATCGCTACTGCTCATCTACACTTCACACACAAATTCTGTACCCCAAAATGAAGAGCGGCCGTTCCGGGGGACCCCCGCAGCAGGGTCCTTCGTCGGTTCCAGCACTGTCTTCCGTGGTCGTCGCAATCGGACGTCCTTGCCGGAGCGCTGGTACCACCGTTAGCACCGTTTTGCGTGCAAGCATCGAAACGGCCCTAAATGGTTGACCAACGGGAGCTTAGTGGCGACTTACTTGCGACAATTCGAGCGCAACCGACAAGTGCCACAATTACGCGCACAGGAAACAGATCGTGAAGCCAGCACGCACGAACGGAATTCCGACTCACGCGGTAGGTGCTCACTTGTCCCCGCCGCCACCGCCGCCGTTCGCTTACGTAACGGTGTACTTAGTGGCGTGGGCCCCAAGTGAACATTCGGCCGAAAATCCCTCGGAACACGTCACGTTTCCTTCCCGTCAACTTCAACTTGGGCGTGGGCACGGTCCGGTTGATTTTCACTATGTCAAGGTTAGCGCTTTAAAGTGTTGACGAACGGGCACTTTAAAGCGAACGCCAATGGCCGGCGTTCACCGGAACCGTTGGCCAGCCATCCGTGATTTCCACGATTTTTCCACGGAGGCGCGTGAATGGTTCTGTGTGTGGTCCCACCACCTAACCGACCGGGAAAAGCACGAATCTCTGTCAAGGTTTTCGGGAGGCCGGAACGTGATGTTACGAACAGCATCCTACGCCACCACAGCTGATGCTGGTGATCTGGTGGCGAAACTAGACGATTCGTCAACAAAATTGGCGATTACGACTTAATTTTGCACTCGAATTGGTAAAAATTTGGACCGATGTCGGTCACTCATTCGGAGCGATGGTTCCGATTAACGTTTCTTCCGTTCGGTCGATGGATTTTGGTCATTGACGTAGAATTGATGGTTGGAGGTTGTGTGGGAAATCCACATGACCACGATGTTCACCGAGAGGGTGAAAACAGTTGTTGCATTTTCGGCCACAATTTTCGGCGGGGTGTTCAAAATTAGCAAAATAAGAAAAACACTCCGTTGCAGCTGCATTTGTGTGACGCATACTCATTGCGATGTATTAATATTTACTGCGTTCCACTTGTCTTGAAAATGTAATTCAAACGCATGAAATGACCGGGAATTGGAATTCGAAGTCCCTCAAAAAGCCTCAAATATTAGATCATCTACAGGATAACGACTAACCCCAAACGATAGTTTCATCTCCACCGTCTGCGCCTCTGGTAAATGATAAGCAAAGCGGCCCTTTAAGGATGCCATTGTATATGAAAACGCGTAGATAATCGAAATTAAGACATTTTTCCGAAGAATGCTTCATTCTTCGTGTGCTTCACAGTAAGGACTTGCCTCGGGCAATTATGATGATAAGAAGCTTTTAGAATCTCAACCCACCGGCCCACCAGACCATCCTCCTTTCGAGCTAATGGACTTGGCTACTGGCTGCCTTGGACTTTCGGGGGCTTTTGGGGCGCCCGGGTGGAAGCACTCCGGCGGGTTGGCTCACTAATGGAAATTCATTAGCACATTGAGCAGAACACGCATATGGACGGGATTAGATACAGCAAAGCCATTTTCGGTGTAAATCATCCCCAAATTGGTCACTTCGGACTTCATTTCCATTGCGGTATTAATTGGAATTGTCCAAACAAACGGCCGGCCGGTTTCATATTCAGTGCCCCCCAAAAATCGAGCAGTTTCATCAATGCGTGTCCAGAGTGATCCACAAAGAACCCGGTGCTTGGTCGCCACGCCACGCCAGCCACATTCCAAAACGGCGAAGCCCCACCACGTAGAAACACACAAAACAGAAAATTACCAGAGCCCACAAAGATAAGCATGAAATATTTCGCTACCAAATTGCGTGGCAATGAATATGGAAGTCATATTTAAATGGAAATCAAAACAGAAAACCCAGATACCTCGCCGCCGTCGCCGTTACCCCTTTCGACCGGTTGCGACCACTTTGGCGACACGAAACGGTCACCAGCGCAGGCCCATATTTCGTATGCCCATAACATGGGCGATAATGTGGAAAATGGGATCGCAAATTTGGAATAAATTACCTTCACGCCAATTCGGCCAGCCGGGACAGGCGGAAGGTTGGCTTTGAGGGAGCAGAATCTCCTTCCCGCCCGGCAGAGGTGAGCGTCTTCGGCGGGGTCACAGATTGCGATCAATCCAGGCTGCGCGCACCCATCGTCGGATTCCATCGGTGGCCTTTTTCGTGCTAAATCTGGTGACATTTTTACCCCAGCCGGCCAGGTGGAGTTTGTCGTGAGGAAAAGCAAGTAAAATCCTAGCGGACAAAATCATCGTCATATCCTGTGACCGTGGTACAGGGCAACACTGAGCGGGAAACGGACCTCTCGACGTGCTAGTGCTTGATGAATATTCATTGCAAAGTTTATTAAAAACGCAATAAATTTCCAAAAATATGATTATGACTCGCACGCACTATCCGCCTATCCGCTTCATTTGGAGGGTTCCGCGAGCCTGATCGGAACCAGCGTTCCTGTAACTCTTTCGTCTCCGCGTTTCATCGGTTAACTTCTTCCCGTCCCTTGACCACCGCAGGAGAAAACAGGATATGGTCACACGTCCCACACATTAGCTTAGGGGTGAGTTCCTGGGCAGTCCTTCGATTGCAACGCTACGAACGCATTGCTCATTAGTGGCGGTGAAAAAATGTAAATTGGTCGCGCGGTGTTTGGCTTGGCCTGGGTCACTGATTATGAGTCAAAAGGCATCAGATAAGACTGTCTCTGTCGTCTGCGTTTGACCGCTTTGCGTGTTCTGCAGTGAAACATGACTAATTAGGAAGGTTTCCATTCGTGAGTGAAAAAAATCAGGGATCATTTGAACAATTAGAATATTTATTCTCTATATCCAGAGCGTAGTGAGACGAAAATTATGATTTCTCACAAAGCGTTGCTTAACCGCTTCCAGCTCATCCTTAACCCCGGTTCCCAGAAGGTGGAGTCTTTCGAACATAGCCAAATTGGTCACAGTTCGCACAACACCACAAAACAAACAGACTGCCCGGAACGGTCGGAAGCGATAAGTTAATGTTGGGGGCCAGTTTTTTGTTGCTCCTTTACACCGCCTGATAGCATTGTCGACCTCTGTGTTCCGGCCCTATGAACCGACGGGAAAGGAAAAACAGGACTCACGCAAACATCCATGACGAAACGACCACATGTCTGCGGGATGCTCTTGGAAGCACGTACCGATAATTGGTGTGACAACGGAGGCCCGCTCTAGCGAGTGTTGTACAAGTGTCGTGATCGTGGTCCTGAAATCCTGCTTATCCTGCACCAGAGACAACGTTGATCTCTAACGCTCTCTGTAACGGTTCGTTTTACGGGCAGAGTTGTTGGTCCTACGGCAACTTCCCTCTGTCACGACGGTATCGGGAATAGAAACTCGGAATTATTTCTGCTTTTGGGCACGAGACCCAACATATGATAAGAAACAAAATTAGTTTTCGCTACAGCGAAAAGATCAGCTAAATATTAAACACTTGAGTATTGAACAACTCTCGAGTGCAAACGCGCAATTATGTTGTTAAAATTCACCCTGGAAACATGGGCAACGGGACGGAATTTCGTAAAAAATACTCTTTTGCGGCCGGTTTTGATGAGACAAAAAGATATTATGTACCTAAAAAAAGGTTGCTTTCTGCATCTTACGAGCCATCGGGGAAAACCATGTTACGTCCACTCGAGACCATATGCACTCTCAATCCATCGGAGGGCCCTTATGAAAAAGCAGCAGGTAACATGTTTATCATTAAACACCCAAGCGGCGGAAAAGCAGATTTTCCGGATTTTCAAAACCCCCCTTTCAGCAGTGTGCGCTCTACGCAGCTACTTCGTCCGATAAATTTCGCTCTTCGCTGGCATTGGGACAATAAAGGACAGTTTGTGGTTGAGTTGCATCTCGAGTAGAGCCACGTGACAACAATTGAGCGCAAGATATAACATTTTTGCAAGAAGCACAAGTTGAGTTTCATGCCGTAAAACAACAATTTTCCAGTCTCCGTCCTCGTACTGGGCATCCTGGAGAGTATAGCGATTCCAATACGAACCGAAAAATCAAAAATCGGGAGACCACTACGAGCCTAAGAGATTATTGAATATTTCAGATATCTGGTAAATTACCCTATGCAACGCATTATCACCTCCGCAACAGCGTTTATTACAATGTATGAGTCATTTACTCGGTATCAGTTCGCTAAAAACACACTCGTCGTTATTAAATAACAAAATGTGGTTCCACATAATGCAATTGGAACTATGTAAGGCGACTTCAGAAGAGGCGCGCCTTTTTGCAAACGGTGCCTTCGCTTTCGGTGGCTTCAGTGCCGTCTTGAGACTGAACTAACATTCCTTGCCAAGGATGATTTGTAGTCTTTAAACCATTTGTCTCTGGGTCATTTTCGAACCACTCACACTTCGTTTCGGCCAAACGTGAAAAGTATGAAGTGTTTTGATCCAATTCAATTGCCTGGAAAGGTGGAAGAATCATTGGTTAAAGTATTGCCGAGAAATGAGATATTCAGATCAACCGTTTGAAATTGTTGCTATCGGATGTAAAATTCTGTTTTTGAGAGATGCAAGGGAAACGGTAAAAATTTACTGCGGCTCGAAATCTTTATTCACACGCCGTCTAACATACCTGCGTAAAGTTCAACATGTCGGAAAAGTATCTGAATACATTATTGTAGAGTTCGTCACCAACGCCCATAATGAGACAGTCGTATTCCGGGTTGATGAGCTCAAATGTGCTCAAATACCCGCCGCTGCTCAACCCAGTGTTCGAATCGTGCAATTGAATGGCGTACTTCAGGTTAAGAGCTTGCGGAATACGGTGACACTTTTCGCAAAGTGTTTCATTTGTATCGGCCATTACCGCGAGCGCTTCAGCGATGCGGGCTTCTGGGAGACTCATGAAGAAATCGTGCCGATCGGCGATCGTTACGCCTAGTTTCTTCTTATTGGCCGATTGGCTGTACTCGCGATATGTGCGTACCACCTGTTCATCCTCGTTCGAGGCCTCTTTCAAGGCCAGGTCGATGGTCTGTAGCTGAAGACAGGTTTCTTCCACGGGTAGCTGGAAGACCAAAACCAGAAGAAACAGATTAAACCTGCACGATTAGACCTGGCATGACAGTATTTACCGCCTGCAACGTTTTTATCATCTCACTGCAAGCTGCCTGCTTGGCACCCTTCTTTGTTGTGTGTGTTCCACGGCGCACAATGTCCCGGATGCGACACTCGTATTCAAAGAGTGGGGCGTGCGATGGTCCGACGTTTCGAACCAAATTGAACTCCGGCAGAGGAAAGCAACGCTGAACGCAAATATCCCGTACGAGCATCACTTTATCTCCGGTATCCAGATTGCCACCATCCTCCGTCATCCGGCCATCGGCGTCATCGTCTTCGTCGGTTGGAATACCGAGCAGTAAGCAAATCAGCTGCCAAGCGGCTTCGTGTTTGGAGTCTTGCTTACTCCGGCCAACGCCCGTGGCACTTTTTGCCATGGCCGTCGCTCGGTGTGTGAATGTTTTCTGGTTGACGCCGAGTGAAGAGGACGCTTCGCCAAGAAAGGCATAACTCGGTATTGCGGCCGATTCCTTTTGGCAAATCTCCTGAAGCAAGGTGACCGGTGTTTTGCCTTTCAAAATGTTCGCCTTGATCGACATTCTCCACCCTACAGTTTAACTTCTAAACCACAAATGTAAGAATACCGCACGTTCTTGTTGTTCTCATCTGAGATATTTTGAGTCATGGTGCACTGTGGCAAGACGATGGGTTTTCGAATCGTTCCCGAAGGGAAACATGTTGCAACATACTGTCAAACGCTAGATTGTTTTGTATGTAAACAAAGCATGCCATTTGATATTTACTTAGCGATCAATACCTACCAAGAAGAGGAGTTCTTTTTTTCTGGAAAACTAGAAAAACAGAACCTACGGTTCCACTGGTCACCATGAATCGGGGAAAAATCACGTTTGGTAAAATTAATCTAAAGTCTTCCACCGTGCCGTCCGACAATGATTCGAAGCCTTCCACTTCTGGTAAATATTGTAGTACACTTAGCTTTCATTCATATCATATTCGTATTTATCTGATCTTGCTCTACCCTTTACAGCAACTGAAACATCGACGGATGGTTTCGGATCGTTTGGCCGAATCGCAGTCCTCCCAACGCAAGCCGATGCGGTCGAGAAAATAGCAGAAGAGCTGGATAACAGCAAACTGCAAGAGGTGATGGGCATCACAGGATTTGGCCGGAAACAGGCACAGAAATTCGACATCAACGAAATGATTCAGCGTGCCAAACAGAGTTCACGGAAGGCTCCGATCGATCGACACAGTGTCATCAACAAGCCGGCGGACAGTGACGGTGAAGGCGACGCTGACGACAACGAGGATGTGATCGGTCCCTTACCTTCGTCCGGCGAGGGAAGTACTAAGGGAACTGAACCCGATGCAGAGCGAGATGAGGAAGATGACGACGAGGAGGACGATGACGAGTACGATGAAGATGCACCGATCAATAAACTGCCACACTCGCACGAAGTGGAAATGCGCCACGGCAGCAAGGCCATCATTGCGCTCGCCAGCGATCCGTCCGGCGTGCGGCTGGCTTCCGGCTCGATGGATTACAACGTGAACTTTTGGGACTTTTCCGGCATGGATAAATCGATGAAAAGCTTCCGCTCGCTGCAACCGTGTGAAAATCATCCAATCCGCGCGCTGCATTATTCCTTTTCTGGCGATATGATGCTCGTCGTTTCGGGCAGCTCCCAAGCGAAGGTGCTCGATCGCGACGGGTTCGAGAAGATGGAGTGCGTCAAAGGGGATCAGTACATTGCAGACATGTCCAAAACAAAGGGACACATCGCCGGCTTGACGGCCGGTTGTTGGAGTCCAGTGAAGCGCGAAGAGTTCCTCACCAGTGCCCACGACTCCACGCTACGGACGTGGGTTTTTGCGAAGACTAAAGAACAACGGGCGGTCATTAAAACCCGTGCGCAGGGTGGTCTGAAGACAATTCCCACAAGCTGCACGTACAACCGCGAGGGCACATTGATAGCGGCCGGTTGCAGCGATGGTTCCCTGCAAACATGGGACACACGCAAGATGTTCGTCAACACTACACACTGCATACGGGAGGCACATGTCAAGGGGAGCGAAATTTCGTCGGTCCTATTTTCGTACTCCGGCTTTCAGCTTGCCTCACGTTCGATGGACGAGACACTCAAGCTGTGGGACATGCGAGCGTTTCGAAAGCCCTTGCACGTCTTCGACGGATTGTACAGCCGTTACGATACGACCGATTGTTGCTACAGTCCGGACGACACGATGATACTGACAGGAGAATCGCTCCCAAAAGGCGCCCAGCAGGCGCACCTTTACGTGTACGACACAAAAACCTTCGCTCAGGTAGCCAAACTCCCGATCGCGGATTCCCATGTCATCCGCACGCTGTGGCACCCGAAATTGAATCAAATTTTCATCGGCTGCGGGAACGGCGTGATCCGTGGGCTGTACGACGAAAAACGAAGCATGCGCGGAGCGAAACTGTGCGTCGTAAGGACACACCGCAGGAAGAAGGATTCTGAGATCGTTGGGACGACTCAAATCATTACACCCCACGCGCTGCCAATGTTTCGCCAAGAAAAGGTGCGCTCGGTGCGCAAAAAGCTCGAGAAGGATCGTCTGGATCCGGTTAAATCCAAGCGTCCAGATCTGCCAATCACCAGTGGACAGGGTGGTCGAGTGGCTAGCTCGGGTGGAACACTGTCATCGTACGTTATCCGGAACCTGGGCCTGAGCAAGCGCGTCGAAGATGACCAGGATCCGCGCGAGGCCATTCTGAAGTATGCGAAAGAAGCGGCCGAAAATCCTTACTGGATTGCCCCGGCATACGCGAAAACACAACCCAAACCAATATTCAACAACGAAGACGAACCGGAGGCAAAGAAACCGAAAGCAGAGTAACATTAAGGTAGCGCTAAAAATACGACTATCAATGATCATTCATCTGTGCTTAAAATACGTTTTATTATAAAAGATGTGTTACGCGGAGTTGGTTCAGAAGATGCCATCCTGCAAGCGGAAACAGTCGCTAACGATCCGCCATTTGTCACCTTCCGCAGTAATCATGAACGTTTGCTGGAACGGTTTGGTGGGATTGTCCTGAAACCTAGCCGTGCCGGACACCTGAACGAGAAACGTCGGTTGCGTCGACACGGATTCGTCCACGATCGGTTGTGCATCGAGTGTTGATACCGTGTGCTCCGAACGCGGCAGTTCCTGGAAAAATTTCTCAATTCGTTCCTTGCCACTGGAACCGTTTCCGTTCCACACCAATATTCCGTTGTCCATGTAAAGTCGCGCCATTTGCTAGAATAGAACAGTTAATCATGTTTTTTGTCTCAAATGCTAATAAAATAAACTCACATGACGCTTTTTGTCCACACTTTCGTAGTACAGCTTTGTAAACTCTTCCGCCGTCGTGCATGCCGTGTCAATCTTTGTTCGCATGACCTACAGCGAGAATAAATAGGAAAATAAGTACATTCATGAGCAGCGTTAAGATTTGTGCTAACTTACTTGGTCCAACTGTGATGAAGCCATCGTGAATTAGGACTTGATTAGTGTACGTAGTTCGTGGTTCAATAATCCCACAACGCGTTGCCGGTTCTTTACTACTCGGAAGGCTTGTTTACATTCCAATGACAGTTTGTCCTTGACGTTGTGACGTCTTTCGATGCCCTTTGGAAATGGCTAGGAAGGGTTTAAATAATTGCTCCTGTAGTTCTGTGTAATATATAAAACAGAAAACATGAATTGACCAACAGCATTATCGAGAAATTTCCCTTTTTTGTGATGCAAATATATCCATCATATATGTCAACGAACCTTTACACTGGTTGTTATCGAATATCCTCAGCAGCCCGTTAAACAACGATGAAAATAATCCTGCTCAAGACTGCAGTTTTTTGGGGTTAAATACTAACTCGAAACATTGATGAACCGTTCTGTTTTATTAGTAAAACCAATTTGTGTTTCACGACTTGGCCAGACACTTTTCAAGCAGTATCGATTCTAGTACTCCGCCATCGCCTCGCCGGTGCGCCATCTTGGATGAGATCTGCCAATCTCCTCGGCAGCACGCAGTAGCAGCCAAAGCCCTCTCCGACGGTGGCGTAGCTCGTCGAAAATGTTCAACGCTGATATCTGGAAATCATGGGAACGCAGCGGAAAATCCGAGTTGTAAATATTACCAATCCCTTAACCCGGTGCACGATTCCGACACCTCGCAGTCGTTCGCAAAGTGGCCAAAACGAGCGAAATGAGTGCGTACGGTACGCGGCATCATCCGCGCGGCGCTGGCCCAAAGGAAAACGCGGATGCGTGTGTTGTGACAAAGTGTCAAAATGATGAAATAATCCCTCTGAAATCCCTTTACACTTTATCGGACGTTCGTTTCTGTTTGTGCACACCTTCCATCAACCTATCGCCAAAAAATTAGTCTCAATCCACCGCACTGTGCTCGCCATTCCTCTTTTGAGTGTGTGCGTGTGTGTGTGTGTGCACTGTGTTTATGCTGAGGATGTTGGCGAGTTTATAACCTTTTCGTTCCCTTTCCGAAAACCCACCCGTAGCTTGAAACAATGCAAAGCCCTGCTGAAGGACGACCAGCAAAGCCCGCTGTTTGGGAAGAACGAACGCAAAGCGGGAATATCCCGGGCGATCTATGAGCTCATCTCACGCGGCATCCACGGGCAACTGAAGAAGGAAAGCGTTCTGCTGATGCTCGGAGAACTGGTTGTAAGCACTTCATCCCTCTCTTCCGGATCGTCATATTCTTAGTTGCTCGTTTAACTTATCGTTTGCCTACTCGTAGCACCTCCACAATGACGTTCCGTCGATTCTTATGGATATTTTCGGCGTGTTCGATGCCGAAACGGGAGTGAGCGCTGCGGGGGACGCTCCAGCGAGCGAAGAACGGTCCACGTTCTGTTACATCGTGAAGGAAACGGATCGCTACCTATCGGAGAAGTTGTTGAAAGAGCGACTAGAGATCGACACACTGCAGGACGTTGGTACTACCAAGAACCGTAGCTTCTACACACGGTTCATCAAAGTGAAAACGAAGCTCTAGTAAGTATAAGACATGGTTCCGGCAGAAGAAGTTATTCTCACACGAATGGTTTTCGTCGAAACCACAGCTACAAGCAGCGTCGGTTCAATTTGTTTCGCGAAGAAAGCGAAGGTTACGCGAAGCTCATCACCGAGCTGAATCAGGAGTTTAACCAAGAAACGATCACCGTGCTGGACGTGCTGGAGATCATCAAGTCGCTGATCGGGTGCTTCAACCTCGATCCGAATCGTGTGTTGGATATCATTCTCGAGTCGTTTGAGGCACGTCCGGAGCAGGATCGCATCTTTATTCCACTGCTACAAGCATACATCAACGATGGCAATATTATCTGTGAGGTGCTCGGCTACAAGTATCGATACTTCGCCGACGTCGAGACGCCAGGTTCACTGTTCAAGGTGACGGCGTTGCTCTTGCAGCACGGTGTCATTAAACTGGACGATATTTACGCCTGGGTAAGGGATTAATCTTTTGCATGCATCTTGCGTGCCCCAAATTTATGTCCATTTTCGTGTTTCGTCCCAGCTTAACCCACCGGATAAATCGATCGTAGCGGACTGGGAAGCCGAAATGACACAGGCGAAGGAGTACGTCCGCAAGCTGAACGTGATCCTCACGAACAAGGACAAGGAAGTGGAGCAGGAGCCAGAGTTTGAGACGGCACCGGAAAAGTATGCCCTCAATCAGAAGTGGGGCCTGTGTGAAGCGTTGCTGCTGATCGGTGATTGGGCTACGGCCCACCAGCTGATCCGCAAGCTGCCCGATCAGTCGGTAGTCGTACACGAACCGATTGCCCGAGCCCTGTGCCGTTTGCTGCACATGATTATTGAGCCAGTCTATCGGCTCAAGTGTGCCCTTCCGGCCAACATCAAAGGCCGAGCGGTTTCCACCTACGGAGCGCTCAGTAAACTAGCTCCGCCACCCGTCACGGCACTCACGAAACTACGTTTGCATGCGTTTCCCATGTTTACCGCCCTTGGGCCTTCGTTACACTTCGATCCCGTGCTGTTGTACAAGTTGCTTCGTTTGATGCGTGTCATTTTGACGGACATGAACGTCGACCCGCTTAATCCACCGCCCTGCACGGGTAGCGGGACCACGACGGAGCACGAGCAACTATACTACGACATTTTGTCCCTACTCGATGCGGCCGTGCTGCCCGCCCTGGCCTACATGGACTGCAACTGCTGCGTGGCGGAAGAGATCTGGACGATCGTGAAATTGTACCCGTACCAGTACCGGTACGGACTGTACGCCCGCTGGAAGAACGATACGTTTCAGCTGCAGCCGAAACTGATTCAACGCCGCGGAGCGGCCCAAAAGCAAATAAAGGCACTGATGAAGCGCGTGAGCAAAGAAAACAGTAAACCTGTCGGCAGGCTAATCGGCAAGCTGAGTCACTGTTCACCGGGTTTTCTCTTCGAATACGTAAGTGAACGTGTGCGATGTTGATGAGACACAGGAGAAATAGTATTGTACTTTGCGTTCCGTTCACAGATGTTGCTGCAGATACAGATCTACGACAATCTCATTGCACCGGTGGTCGATTCGCTCAAGTATCTAACGTCGCTATCGTACGATGTGCTGGGCTACTGCTTGATCGAAGCCCTCGAGCAGGTCGATCGCAATCCAATGCAGAACGATGGTACGAGCATCTCGCTGTGGTTGCAAAGTTTGGCCAACTTTTGTGGTGCGATCTACAAGAAGTACAACATCGAGCTGAGCGGCTTGCTGCAGTACGTGGCAAATCAACTCAAGTCCCACAAAAGTCTCGATTTGCTCATCCTGAAAGAGGTGGTACAAAAGATGGCCGGTATCGAGGCGGCAGAAGAGATGACAAGCGAGCAGCTGCAGGCAATGTGTGGTGGGGAGCTATTACGAGGCGAGGCCGGTTACTTTAGTCAGGTGCGCAACACGAAAAAATCGTCCCAACGGCTAAAGGACGCACTGGCGAGCAACGATCTGGCAGTGGCATTGTGTTTGCTGATTGCCCAGCAAAAGCACTGCGTTATTTATCGTGAAACGGCCCAGAGTCACCTGAAGCTGGTGGGGAAGTTGTACGACCAGTGTCAGGATACGTTGGTGCAATTTGGAACGTTCCTGGGGTCAACATACTCGGTCGATGAGTACGTTGAACGGTTACCGACGATTCACAGTATGCTGCAGCGCTATCACATCCACTCCGATGTAGCCTTCTTCCTTGCTCGGCCCATGTTTGCACACGCGATCAATGTAAGTGTACGGCTTCCGGGCCACTCCCGATGGTAGTCGGTTAATTACAAATCTTCTCAATTGTAGCAAAAGTACGATCAACTGCGCAAGGCGGACACGAACGCCAAAAAGCTATCGACCTCGCAGAAGATGACCAAATATCTGGAAGCTACCGCATTCGTGATGAACCCGGTAATCGAGTCTGTGCGGCCACTGCATCCACCAAAAATCTGGGAAGACATAAGCCCCCAGTTTCTGGTGAGCTTCTGGTCGCTCTCGATGTACGATCTGCAGGTACCGGTCGAAAGCTACCAGCGCGAGATCACCAAACTGAAGCAACTGTCGGTGGCAGTGATGGAATCGAAGGAGCAAAACGCGTCTAAAAACAAAAAGGAACAAGAGCGGTACGTGGCACTAATGGACAAATTGCAGGACGAACGAAAGAAGCAGCAGGAGCACGTGGACAAGATCATGCACCGGTTGACGAATGAAAAGGATTTCTGGTTCCTATCACGGTCAGCCAAATCGGCCAAAAACGAAACAATCACCCAGTTCCTGCAGCTTTGCCTCTTTCCCCGGTGCACTTTTACGGCGCTCGATGCCATCTACTGCGCCAAGTTCGTGCACACCATCCACAACCTGAAGACGGCCAATTTTTCCACGCTGCTTTGCTATGATCGGGTAACACAGCTTTGTTGACAGTTCGCAGACGAATCGAAACACTGATTCGTTATTTTTCTTTTCGTGCAGATATTCTGCGACATTACGTACTCCGTGACATCGTGCACCGAGAACGAGGCAACGCGCTACGGGCGCTTCTTATGCGCCATGCTCGAGACGGTTATGCGTTGGCACTCGGAAGAAGGCACGTTCAACAAGGAATGCGCCAATTATCCTGGCTTCGTGACAAAGTTCCGCGTCAGCAACCAGTACTCGGAGGCGATCGATCACGTCAACTACGAAAACTATCGGCACGTGTGCCACAAGTGGCACTACAAGATCACCAAAGCGATGGTGTTCTGTCTGGACTCGAAGGACTACATGCAGATCCGAAACTCGCTCATCATCCTAATGCGCATCCTGCCGCATTTCCCTGTGTTGGCCAAACTGTCCCAGATCATCGAAAAGAAGGTGGAGAAGGTACGCGAAGAAGAGAAAAATCAGCGCCAGGATCTGTTCGTTCTGGCATCGAGCTATATTGGGCAACTGAAGGCGAAAGCCGGTCAAATGATGCTTGAGTCGGACTTCCATCAGGTGCCGGAAAAGACGGCTAAACCAGCGGCGGCAGTAGCTAGCACGATAGCAACCTCCAGCGATCAGCAGCAGCAGCAGCAACAGGAATCGAACACAAAGGTGTCGATGAATGGAAGTGATGGCAGAGGTACATCTCAGCAACGAGTTTAGCGTCTCAGTGTTTCTTCAGTTAAGACCCATTCTTTATTCCGAGTCAGGTGGACAAAACACGCGACAGGCACAGGCTTCAGGATCATCGATGGGCAACGGTACTACGTCGGGTGGTGGAAACTCTTTGTCTTCGGTGTCGATGGGTGGTGGTGGCTCTATGACGGCGAACGGGAACCTAAATAGTGATCATCATCGGAGCGGTAGCGCTGGAACTTCCAGCGGGGATGGCTTGAAAAAAGATCTTACCTCATCGTACTCGGGATCGCGTGATACGGGTTCGTACCGTGAACTCTCCGGTGGAAGTGGTGGCGTTCCAGTCTCTAAATCATCGAAAGAACTGAAGCGAGAAGAACGGGCTCGGGAGAAGGAAAGGGAGCGTGAAGAAGCGGTAGCGACGGCCGCAGCAATCATTGCGGAGAAGAAGCGCGAAAAAGAAAAGCGTCACAAGCGAGGTAAGAGGAAACAACGATTTTGTATTTGTATTTTCAAAAAGAGAGACAAAGAGAGACAGAGAATGGGAGGTTTCAATTTAACTAATCCATCTGCCCCGTTTCATTTCGCTTGAAGATCACTACGACAACGATCGGGAATCGAGGGCCAGCGAAAGGGAAGCACACCTAGCGCGCGATCGTAGCGAGCGGGATCTTAGTTCGGTGTCGAACTCGAGCAACGAACAGCAACACAGCAGCAGCCGCAGAAGCCAGGACCCTCCGGAAACCGATAGAGGTACGTTGCATAGAGAGTGTGAACAAGTGAACCGTGATCACCGACGATTAACCTTGCCCCCATTTTCTCCGCCCGCAGACATGAAGCGCCGCAAGCTGGAAGGCTCGAGCTCCTCGAAGGTTAGTATTCTGGTGTAAAATCTGGTGCCGTTCTCCTTCGCAAGCGAAAGGTGCAAAAGGATCTCTTGGCTCTTGGTGCGCCAAATGTGGCCGACGAGCAGGGCGGGTGGCCGGTGTCTACTGTGCTGATCCTGACACTGTGGACAAGAATTCCCTTCTAACGGTTAAAATACTTCAAAGTGAGAAGACGGACTCCGTCGGTTGAGAGCGTTTTTGACCCATCGCCTCGATACGCGTCCGCGAGAAGCAATATGGAGGCGAGATGACGGCCTGACGGATTCTATTGCGAGTACTTACGTACACGACCAGACGGACTGTTTACTGCCGTCCGCAGAAAGTCTGTGACCAAACACCATCACCAACAACGATTCTCAGTCGCTCCTCTCTCACACCAACCTGATGTTGAATGAAGATGATGATGATGATAGTGATGTGGCCTGAACTTGTGGACCTTCTGTGAATGCTGGCGGATTCATTTTCGATTTTGAACTCCACTGCTCATCTGCGTGTTCTTAGAAGCAATGTCCTGGCGAGCGAGCAACACGTTGGCAGACAGAAGTTGACAGACAGAAGTTTGAAGACATACTTTCAAAGTTCACCTGATCGCGTCCATGAAAGCATTCCGACTGGATCGATGGCCTCACTGAGTCTGGTGGATGGACGGCACTTGAGGATGGTGGAAAGCACCGAAAGACTGGTGGCGTCCGTTGCCTGCAAAAGCGACAGGCGAATGATTTCCTAGTGAAAAGACTACACGCGCAAGTAAGTGCTTGGGGCCAACAACCGTGATATGGGGGCTCGAGGGAAGCGAGCACCGAACAGAAAAGGCTGGGCCGCCGAGACGCTACTCCTTCCATTCCGAACTAAACTCTCGCTGCAACGCGCGCAACACTTTCTAGACTAAACACGTAATTCTGGCGCGGCTACTCTTGGTGCGATTTGCAAGAGGCGAAGTGTGTGATTTTTGTTTCGAACAATCGATATCTTTTGAAAGGGAACCGTCCAATTATTTTAGGTATGTATAAAGCAGCTCAAAAACCGACGAGCTTCTTCGGGATGAGACTGATCCGATGGATCCAAGTACAGGTTACTAAAATGCATGCGTATCAGAATTTTCCTCGCGCATCCGTCCTTTTCCATCCCGATTTCCGCGGTTCCGCGTGCAGCTCGTACGAGCGAAGGAAAGCGAGAGAGGGACTAAACCTCCACATCCCGCCCCTTTTGATACTGACTAGTTGCGAACGAGAATATGATCATCCCCAATTTCTGCAGCCAGCAAGATCGCGGGTGGCAGGTGCACCTGGCGCTTTTCCATCCTTTGCCCACCACGCCGTTCTCATTCTCTTTTCTTGCCAATTCCAACGGTGCGTTTCGTCGGTGCAGGCTGGTAAACATGACGACGGATCCAATACGAGTCAGCAGCTTGTGTCGGAGTCGAAAAAGGATCGCAGCAGCAAGACGAAAGAAAAGCGCGACAAGACTGACGAAGAAAAAGAGCTGCGAAAGGAGCGCAAGCTGGGTCGCAAACGGGTATGTTGCTGAACGCGCGAAAAGTGGAGCGTACCACCATTTATCGTCCACCTTGACACCACCGATCATCACTTCCAGCAGGATCGTACCGAAGAGTCGCTGCTCACCGATAAGCGGTTGCGGCGGGAGGAGGAGAAAGCCAACAAGCTGCTGTCGCAGGTGCACCAGAACGGCGCTGACACCGATGGCGATCTGCAGCTGATGTCTGTGTCGTCGTCGCACCGCGAGAAACACCACCACCACCATCTGAAGGAGAAGTCCCCTTCGTACGGTAGCAGCGGTGGCAGTGTGTTACGTGACCATCGCGAACGTTCGCACGATCGAGGGCTGGATCGGGGCGAGAAGCAGTACTTTACGAAAACGTCGAGAACCCGCTCCGGCTACTAGACCGCTACTCCGGAGCCTTGGTGGGGCGCTCTCTGAAGAAGCAGCAAAGAAATTGGTACGAGTGGCAAATAAAGCAAAAATGTTGAAATAAGTTAATTTCACTGTTTCAACATTGGTTTATTTGCTTGTTTCGTCGTTTCGTCTTTTGGTTGCTTCAGAATCACCCCAAGCTCTACGAACGTTAGCCTGTGGCTGAGCGTCACGATTAGAAAAGTCACATTGACAACGGGAACTGTTAGCGGCTGTTAGCAACATTGGAGGAATTGCAGAGTTCAAAGTATCGTTTCGCTAGGTCGTAGGTAGATCGTAAGCATAGTTGACACGTGGTCCGCTCGGTGTCTGTGCGATAATGCCGAAAAGAGGGATTTGTATTGTTCGTTAGACCGAAGATAGAACCGACGAAGAGTATAGCAGTAGTTCTTGTATAATATAATCAGTAAAAAGTTTTAGTTACAACACACGTTTTTACGCGCCCCTCCTACGATGAAGCTGCGTTCGGAGCGTTGGAACATTCAATCAACCGTTTGCGCTGATACGGCCATCGTGCGGGACAAACTGAAGCGTCAGTGCCACGGGCGCATTTAAGCGGACACTTAAATGAACTGTTCAGCTTTTCGACGGTATTTACTTGGCCGTAGAATTAGACCACAGAAGAAAAGAAATCAGAAAACTATCTGTAAATTTTAAGTTAGCTATGATGGAAATAGAAATAAAGAAAAAATTATAAATACTGTATAGGGAAATTTTCGTTCCATTCCATTTGTTCTTGGTGACGTGTTTTAGAAATGCTGGTCACATAGCCAATTTTCGGAAACTGCGCCCATAACGATCTCGATTGTGATCCGTTTTTACTCGATTCTCCCGTTTATCTTAGGCTGTACAATTAAGTTACTTATAGTAATTGAAAAGTATTCAATCTTCTGTACCATCCACATGCTACAGCATCATTGTAGGACGTTCGTCTGCTACATTATATACACTCCTGCTGTACGCCCAATTCCTCCAGAGCCGGTGCACGAAGTCGACTTCCAGTGGCCCGAAGAAGGATCGGTCGCTCCGAACTCCATGTGTAGTTCCGTTTGAGCGGTAATAGTAGACCGAGCGATTGAGCAAGTAACAGATTCGGCGTCAAACCAACGAGCACGAGTTGATGCTCCGTGTCGGACTCGGTATTAGGTCCACCGACGGTTGGTGCAGCTGCTGGGAGGACGTAGACGGGGATTCAGCTTTCGGCTGAAGCAGTGGCGTTCCTTCGCTGACCACTGACGCCCGATTGCGCCGCTGCGTGTTCGATGGATGTTAGATCAGTATCGATCGGTGGAAGTTGCCGATTTACTTACCCTAACGTCAGCGTTCCAATCTGTACTCGCTTGCCGCCGGAGTCGCCACCGGCAGTTCCACTTTTGGTAGACCAGTGTGTTCATGAACGCTTGCAGCGGATTGGTAATGGCCTGCACAGGTACATAGGAGATAAAAAGGGCTTGGCGAATCTTATCGACCTCCTCTTGCTTACCATTATGTACCAAACGGTAACGACCATCGCGTACGGCAGGTCATACCACATCGTCCACAGAACAATCCCATTGACCAGATTCGGTAGCCAGCAAACGTAGAACACAAGGTTGATGAGCGAAAACTTGAGCTTAAACTTGGCCATCAGATCGCGCTCCGTGTTCGACATCTGGCTGAAACGGGCCACAAGCTGGCGGTCGACTTCCCCCGATGCCTGATAGTACATGACCGGGTTTACGATCATCACGGCGATCATCGGCCCGTACGTCATCACGTAGTTGGGCAGTATGCGCATGTACGCCGTGGCCATTTCATGCACATTGTGGCAGCTGCAGGAGTTCGAAAAAGAGATCCCCATTAACGCCAGTTCCCCCTGGGGCCACACTACCGGATACTTACTCTGCATCGGGCACATAGAGCACCGTCACTCCGATTCCGGTGAGGACCGCGGCGATACTCCAAACGTAGTAGTGATACGTGCGCAGGGCGTACCGCGCACCGCCAAGCTGCCTGCGCACGTTGATCGCGTAGCAGAGCGTCCAAAGCCACGTGCACATGTAGAAGTACTGTATCCAGGCGGACGAAACGGCACAGAAGATTACGTTCGTGGTGTCGTCCACGTCGCTGTCCGGGGGTAAGACATTTTTTATGTATTTCCACAGTGCCGACCGGAGGAACACGCCGAACGAGGCGCACAGGTCAGCCACCGCCAACCACACGATGATCTGGCGGCCAATGTTTTGGCTCGAAAGCGTCAGCATTCCACCGCGCACCCGGCGCACCGCATGGTACGACGGTCCATCTTCGTGTCGGATCCAAATCTGATGAACGATACAGACAGAGAATTTAATTACCGACATTCGGAAGCAATACATCCACCAAGTTTGACCGGTGCTGCTGATAACGCGTGTCTCGCTGGTGCTGAACCGGTCCAACCGGGGCGGCGTGTGCTAATTAACGCGTCCAATTAGCCGGAAAAAGGATCCGTTCCGCGCGACGCTTTATGTCATCGCGGACGTACGCCGAAAATGGAAAGCGCTACCGTAGGTCAAGAGGAATCGATTGAAGCCACAAGAAAATGAAAACTGAAAATGAAGAGAATTAGGGCTCCCAAAACATGGATTTGACGGAAGTGGTTTCGTTGCGCCATAAAGTTTTCGTAACGCTGAGGGCCCAGGGTATGCACGGAAAGGCTATTTGGGCCTGGATGTTGATGCACCTAGATAAGATAAGTATTTCTGTTTTTCGTGCAACACAAACTATTCGGCCGTGATCACCGAATGCCCAAGACGTGCACCACCCAGCGTCAATGAACTTGCTGAACAAGTTTATCTCCTCCAGCCTCAGCGTCCCGGTCACACGACACAGCGGTGATATAATGTACCACAATATAAGGATTAAACGATTAAAGGATTCCAGGACCGGCTTGCACTACCTTCTGCTGGCTCACGTGCGAGAACGAACGCTCCAGAAACGCTCCCTCGTCCATGCCGTGGAATGAAACAAAATACCCGGCGAAAGCCGGTGGTGGCCGGAACCGGCTCAATACCCCGTTGGACAGTTGCAGGGATTCCTGGCACTCGTCCGTTGACCTTGAGATCTTTAGGCGGGTCGTTTGCTCGTACCTGGTAGATGGCACCGGCAATGCCGAAAACGGACGACACCAAACACACCACGATGTAGCCATCGGTGTCGAACTCCGACATCAGCTTGATGGCCGGCGGGGACCGTATCCGGTTGTGGCAGCAGAACGTCTGTATGGTGGGGTCCGCCATTGTCGGCGGGAGTCGAACTAGCCACCTGCCGGCCGGTACCTCGGACCGATCACCTGCTGTTTGTAGGAGCGCTTGCTTCACTCGCCTCCGGACACGACTGGCTTTGGGTGACTGTGGCGAACGGCGGAAGTTACTTGATCGATGGACATTTCGTTCGCGGTGGCCACAAGTGTCTCACAGGCAAGAGTTTCGTGGTGGAGCTGGTGGCTTATCAATTCCAAGATTTGAAACCGGCATGTCGTACACATGGGTTCCGATCGGATTAACTCATTAATAAAAAGTGCACTTTATCAGCAGAGATGTGCTGTCGTCGCTCGGTTAACTCGCTATTCGTTTAATCAAATCCGATTTGGTTTCACTACGTCCACCAGTTACGTTGTGCCGCATTGCCTCACGAGGTACGAAACTCCAGAAGCTGTGATCTTAACCGGCTTCAGAACACAAATTATGACCGCGAATATTTAACAAACGAAGAGATATCGCAACGCAATGGCACTGGCAAACCCGTTTTATCCCCTCGGGAGAGATCTCCGGCTGCCCGACACTCTCGCGACACTTTCATCTTGGACACTGTCGTTCCCCATCGGGCACAAAAAAAAACGGAAAAGAAGCGGATTGTTTGTGCTACTGATAAGCGAACCCGTGAGCTGAAACCGGCGTGATGAGGGAGCAAACGTACCGACGGGCAAACCGTTTCTTGGCGAGCGACCGTCTATGACTAACTTCGTTGCGCCATGACACAGGACAACGTTTCACGGAAGCCCCACAAGGCTGCCGGCACTCCCCGCGACTGACTTCTCCCCGTCAGCGGGGTTCGGGTTTGGCTGATCGTGTGGGGAAACTTTGTGGCGGTTTTGTGGCTTTGCTGACGGTGATTAAGCTGACCGGCGGGTTAAGCGCAGTACATTTTCCCATGCCGGGCAGCGAGTCACCGCATTTTCTCAAAATATACTTCTTCCTTCTTCATATACACTGCTCTACTCTCGGATAACGATATTTATTGAGTTATAGACGTGCAGAAGACAAGCGCAGACAGTTGATGGTTGAGGCTGCTTATGTTACCTGGGGGTGCCGGACAGTGCGCCCTACTGTAGTTGAAGCTTTGCAAACAGTGCCATCAGTGCGGCGCCGACACCGGTCATATGGGTGGAGCAGTGTGTGGTCAGCGCATTTGGCCCCTCGACGCCGTCACCGTCGTCTCCGTAAAACTTGAAGCATCCTTCGCCGTTCTGCCATCCAACGGTGGTTGCCAGCCAAGCCGGATCCGCAAACTCGGGTAACGCGGCCTGACTGTACGCGCACAGGAACATCTGCTCCATGAATAGATCGCGGAACAGTTCCGGAAAGTCGAAGCCGGCGATCAGTTCGGACTCGCGCAAGATCGCCTCGCACAGCCTGCGCTGGGCGTCTACCACGAAGCGTCGTCCGACGTTCGCGAACCCTTGCCGCCCGAGCACGATGTAGAACAGCAATCTGGAACGAAACAGGTCACGTTTTTTGATAAGACACTGGGTCGCCCGGGTGGATCTATGTTTAGTCAGTCGGCCGCCCGCAGGTCAGTCGATCGATTGGTCAGGTGGGTCAAGCACCAGATGTACTCACTTGTGCGTAAGATGGTAACCGTAGGAGCGCTTTCGAAGCGACATCGCCGCGCTACATTCGCGGCTCATGATCAACCGCTTCCGAGGGGGGCCACCGGGGGAACTGGAATTTTTGAAGTTTTCGCTACTGCTGCTGGCGTTGTACTCATTTTCCGACTCACTGACCAAGAGTTCCGATAAGCACTCGTCTGTGGGTTAGTACGAAACCGGTCAGTGTCGGAGTAAACCGCCCCACGAGAATTCCAGCGTAGCTCTCAGTACCCGACTGCTGCTCACTGGGGCCTCCAACATCGATCGCTTGCAGATAGGTTTTCATCATCACTTTCGGGTCACCTAGCGCCGGTTGGCTTCTTCGACGTCGACGCCGTTTCCAGTGCACCACATCGAGAACGCCCTCGGAGGACACACCATCTGCTCGGTAATCTTCATCCACCCTCCAGAACTCCGAGTTTATCAGAAGCTTGGATACTGGGATACGAGAGGAGCGAAATAGTCAGTGTTGGGAAGGGTCCTCAGGTGGAGGATGCTGCGACTTACCGACCGCATTGGCCCCACTGGGAAAGCTGAAAATGCTCTCGATGCGACTCTCGACAAAGTCACACTTTTTCGCCAAAGACGCTACAAACTGGCGGTCGGCTTCTTGCAGTGGCCGTTGAAGGATGTACCTCAGTTGGGCTGAAGCGAACCGAGCGGAGTCGGAATAGAAATTGTATTTTATTTCTCCCGACAAATCCACCCAACACTGCTTGAATTTGTAGAAGCTTAAAGATGCGTTTCCGTCGAAATCTCACGCACGGCCATACTCAAAAACATTCAAAACAACATTCAACGCCGAAACAGCCACATTCAAAAAACAACACAAATCTCTGCTCGGCCGCTAAAAAGTGGAACGGAGTTTTTGGAAGCTTTCCTCGAGGCGTTCCGTAAAAAGACTTTTGACGCGGTTTGGTCTCTTATCCTGCGGTAGCAGCATCGCATCCCCCGGGTAGGCCGACACCGAAAAGCGGAAACGGAATGAGACAGAGCGGCAGGCTTAAGTGGGCTTACCCGAAAATCGCCTGCAGTCATTAACTGATGTGGAACGGTTCTTTTTTCGGTTCTTTCCCTTCGCACTAGTCAAAGCTGGTTCTGCCAGTGGAGGGGCAATGTGTACTTCATTTCCATTCGCCAAGCCATGGCAATGGGAAAGGAACAAAAACGAAAGGAACGGAAAGGCTTAGGGTACGAGTAAACGAGATTCTTTGGCCTGGCCAAGTTCTACCGTCGAGCGAAACAAACGGGAGTTGGCTGTTTTGCGAAATTAGAATGCCTAGAACTTGGTGATTTTCTTTTCCGCAACGACGAATCCTCGGAATTACTGTTGCCCACAGATTCTATATTACTTAAAACAAAGGCAAGCCTCTTCGACTCTTGTAGGCCTACAGCTGAGGCTGGCGATTTAATTTACAACACCAAATTACGAAAACTGCTAGGAACTGATTGAATATATTTCTTGTTGTTTAACGTTCAGCGAAACACAAGAAGAAAAAAATGAGACCACACACTAAAACACAACTAACCGTTGGCGATGGCAATGCCGAGCAGAAGATCGGTCGTTAGATCCTCGTAGTTGGCCACACAAACGTTCACTAGCCGATCCAACCGTGCGAGCAGTGAGCCCGGCGCTAGGTCCCGATCCGCCCCGCGCCACGAAGAATCGCTTAATTTTCCTGCGTGGGCACCGGCGCTGGCCGCAACCACAACCAGGAACCAAATCACCAGCATCCTGTAGGTTTTTAGTCGTGCTGATTTTCACTTTACGCACCAGACACCTTTTCGGCACACTTGCAAAATTGGAAAACGGAAGTCCGCGATGTTCAAACGAGACACGCCGAATGGCACGCGACCGTTCGCCCTGCGTCGCCCATGGTCAATGTGACCAAACGGTGAGCGACAAACGAAACGAACGTTATAAGGCTCCACCAAGAACCCCCACCAAACCGGTGATGGACGAAAGGCGACCGAAGAGCCAGCGCAAGGATCTGCGTATGCGCAAAGACCTCTCAACGGAAGTGGCACCGCGGCAGCATCACTTCGGCAAAGCATCTTCAGTTCGAGTGCTGGGAGCGGGGCGAAATAAAAATTTATTTCCTGGATTAGTTTAAATCCAGTCAGCTAATAGGAAAGCAATCGACCGGCGACGCTGAAAGCTGCAACCCACCACAGGACGCGCGGCCGCCGAAGTGCTTAGTTTTCATTTTCGCTCCGCTCGGCCACGCATCGGTGACCGTTGGCATCGGAGCACGTGGGTTGCGCCTTGCTGACTACTTCTTCCGGTTGACTACCGGAAATGAGATGTGTTTTGCTGATTCGGGTACCGAAGCTAGAGAGATGAACGTGGTACGGAGCATCCAATCGGATAGAAACTGCTGCGTGCGTCACACGCAGCAGTTGATAAACTATTTCAAAAACATATACCACCCAACCAACACTGGTGAAGGAAAGAACGTTTTCGAATCTTCTTTTAATTGGAAAGCATTGAAAATTATAAATGTTTATTAGTATCGTATGTTATTTCGAAAGCTTTTTACCAGTTTAATAAAGAAGAGTAAGTTTTATTATTTCATTTCAGTATTTGAGGTATAAAATACAGTAACATAGGTAATGGTGCGAAATAAGTCGATGCAGATACTTCAACGAGACGTTGATTTTGTAATGTTGTGTAATTTAAGTTACGGTTAAATATTATTATTTGAGAAGAAAAGCATCAAAGATTACTGATAGTCTCAAGACCTTTTTTAATCCATGTCAAAGTCGAATGTTACCAGCTTTATAATGGCCCTTTGGAAAAAAGAAAGCATAGAAAAGTAACATATCAATACAGTTTGTTTGAATGAATGCAATATACAGATAAAATGTTCACTTGAATTCATTAAACTTTTGAGAATGGCAAAGCGTTTCAAACTCACCGTAGCAAATCTCCTTCTCTTGAGGCCCAATTAACTGGCGAAGGATGGATGAGTTTCCACTCCAGGAAGCGATTGAATTCTTCGCGGAGATCCTGAATTAAGGCAAAAGTTTGCCGGTCACATTGCATACTGCAAAGTAAACAAATAAACGCATGAAAGAAGCAATCATAATAAATTGTTGTCTATTACATAGAAAAAGTGCACTTACCAGCGATGGCCCGCAACCGTTATATTCAACAAGTAGTTACCCTTTTCTTGTGTTGGTTTTACTGCTACATGACTACAGTCGCCAAAAAAGAGCAATGGCATCGGATTCACCATCGTTGTTTCAGAGATGATGTTTGCAGGCTGGTATGGATGTGTAACAATATTGTTGTAAACAACAAAGCTGTACGAGGACAAAAAATATTGAATAAATCGACATGAGAGAACTGTTGACCAGCAACTGCCAGAAAATGATGGAACCAAAGTCAGACGTAATTCTTCAAATACATACCACGACTCGAAGAATGTTTTCTTGGCGATTACTGATTCCGCATTTATCAGTACCTCCATTCTGTGGGATGCGCTTCGATTGTCTGCAGTGGGTTGATTTACAATTAATGTCGCCTTTCGACGTACACCCCTAAAGCGCGGATTAGGAAATGCGCTCTGCACAAAGGCTATGTTTGGGTAGTGTCCAGCGGCAACGATGGCTTTCAGCAACTCGTTATTGGACGCATTACAATTGTTCTCCGATTCGTTCCATCTCAAAAAGCCAGCCTTGTAAAGGTATGTGCAGATTGTGCCTTGTAGATTTATCAGCCGATACACTGTGTCACTGTTGATGAAGTTACGTTTGCAAACCTCGCGCTGATGACGCCATTTGGCCGTAATGTTTGCCAGCATAATGTGGTCGCTGTTTTCACGGTAACTAAACCATCTGCGGGCTCTCATGACCTCTTCCTCTTTGTCGAATGGTCTACAAAATGGATCTTTGTACGACAAACTTGCAGCAATCGAGCTGATCGGTTCGACACAGCCGAAAATACTTGCCAGCAGCATCATTTTGCCAGCCTGTGGATCCAGTGAAAGGCGGCCCAGATGATAACCGAGGGGTGTTAGTTGCTCCTTGTCATCGATTAGATTCAATCTGTGGAGCATCTGCAGCGACGCTTGAATCATGGCTTCAGATGGTTTGTCCAACAATTGACTCATGAAGCGGCGCACGTCACCGAGGCGAAGTATTTTCATTTGCACAATAACTCTATCGAGGGCTACGTTGAGAATCTGCGGCGATGCGTTCTCCTGAAACGTTCGTTGCCGGGCTCGGCTGTAAAGATGGTAGCAAATTCCTTCCGTTACGCGACCAGCACGTCCCTTTCGCTGAACTTCGTTGGCCAATGAGATCCACTCTTCGTGTAGAATCAACATGTTGTTCTTGTATTTCTGCACCTTACGCCGTCCAGTATTCACGACGTAAACGACATCTTTAATAGTGATCGATGTTTCGGCAATGTCCGTCGAAAGGATGATTTTTCTCTTGTCGTCTGGTGGAGAATCAAACGCCATTTTCTGCTCTGCCGTCGGTATTTTTGAGTGGAGCAAATGGACGACAAGATTCGATTGTGATAGTAGGGAGTCCTTGTGGACCATTTTATAAATTTCATGCATTTGTGCCACACTTGGCAGAAACACGAGAATTGCTCCTTTCGGTTGCGTAGTAGTGATGTACCAGATGAGGCTGACGATTAACTTGTTGAGCTCACTTCCATGTAAATCAAAGTTCAAAGCATTTACCTGAAAGCCAAAATGTTTCTTTTCCCGTGGGAGAGTGGAACATTTGCGCATTATATCCAAAATGTCTTGCAAATAGAGTTCACGGACAGGATATGTGATGCCTCGAATTTCCACCATCGGACACCGGTTAAAGTACTCGGAAAACGTTTCA